>NW_026875420.1:0-17567 GCF_032173495.1 Musca vetustissima
AAGGTAAAAGGGACACCAAAGTCCCTCTATATCTCTTTCGATATGCACGAAATTTAGCACAGAGTACTGAAATAGGTCCAGAAGGATGTGTGCCAAATCGGTTCAGATTTAGATATAGCTCCCATATAAAGCTTCGTCCGATTTAAGGTAAATGATACACCAAAGTCCCTATATATTATTCGATTTGCATGAAAATTGGCATAGAGTACTGAATTAGGTGCAGAATGATGTGTGCCAAGTTCCGAGAAAATCGGTTTAGATTTAGATATAGCTCCCATATATAGTTTCGTCCGATTCTATGTAAATGGGGCACCAAATATTATATATTCCTTTCGATTTGCTTGAAATTTGGCACAGCGTACTGAATTAGGTCTAGAATGAGATGTGCTAAGGTTCGTGAAAATCGGCACAGATTTAGATATAGCTCCCATATATATTTTCGTCCGAATTAAGGTAAATGGTGCACCAAAGTCTTTTTATATCATTCGATTTATACGAAATTTGGCATAGCGTACTGAATTGGGGGTAGAATGATGTGTTTTAAGTTTCCTGAAAATCGGTCCAGATTTAAATATAGCTCACGTATATATTTTCGTCCTATTAAATGTAAATGGTTCACCAAAGTCGCTATATATTTTTCGATTTACAGGAAATTTGTCATAGCGTAATGAATTAGGTCAAGAATGATGTGTGTTAAGTTTCCTAAAAATCGATTCCGATATAGATATAGCTTCTATATCTGACCAAATGAAAAAAATATTATATCGGTTGCAGAATGACATGTTTATGGCTCAAATTTCATTTTAGTGGTCCTTTAAAAATGCGACGTCTGTTAGAATTCATCTGTTGAATATACCCAAAGTGGTGAAGGGTATCATATAGTCGGCCCAGTCCGACTTACTACTTTCCTTACTGGTTTGTCTTTATTTTCTTGAACCGCAATCTAAGCACTACAAGGCACATTTTTATACCCTTCACCACACTGTGGTACAGGGTGAGTCAAATAATGCATGTCCGTCTGTCCGCCCGTCCATATATTTTTGTGAACAAAGTACAGGACGCATTTATGATTCGATTTCGATGAAATGTGGTACATGTCACTTATTTGGCCATGGACGAACCCTATTAAAATTGGAGAAAAAATCGGTTCAGATTTAGATATAGCTTCCATATATAGTTTCGTCCGACTTTATGTAAATGGCGCACCTAACTCCCAATATTGGTCCGATTGGGACAATATTTTGCACAGAGTAGTGACTTAGGTCTACATTGATATACGGCGTGATTTGTTGAAATCGGTTCAGATTTAGATATAGCTCCTATTGTTTCGTCCTATTTTATGTAAATGGAGCAACATACTGCCAATATTAGTCCGATTGAGAAAATTGTTGCTCATAGTACTGACTTAATTCTAGATTGATATATGCGAAGTTTTGTTGAAATCTGATCAGATTTATATATAGCTCCCATATATAGTTTCATCCGATTTTATGTAAATGGAACACCAAGGAGTCTAGTTTAGGCCGATTGGTGCACAATTATGCTCAGCGTACTGAATTAGATCCAAATTTATGTATGCGAAGTCTAGCTGGAATTGGTTCAGATTTTGATATATCTCCCGTATATAGTTTCTTCCGATTTTACGTAAATGATGCACTATACTGTCAATGTTTGACCGATTGAGACCAAATTTTGCAATTATTGCAGGTTTACGTGAGCGGTTCAGATTTGAGTATATATGTCGCATTTTATAAATCCTGTTCTATTTGCACGATATTTTGTTATTAAAATCAGTTCAGATGTAAATATTGCTGCCTCATATATTTTTGTCCAATTTTATGCAAATGGAGGAGCCTAAGTCTGTTCGCTTTACATGAAATATAGCAAAGAGTATTGGATTGAAGACGTTTCAGGTTAAGATATAGCTTCCATATATATTTTCATCCGGCTTCATCAAAATGATGTACCAAGTAACTAAAGTTTGTCCGCTTAGGACGAATTAGTGCACAACGTACCAAATCGGACCTAGAATAACGTGTATTGGATTTTGTGTCCAGATAAATTTTGGATAGCACACTTTGTTGAAGCATACCAAATGGTGGATGCCACAGTTGCCCAAATACGTCCATCTATATAATCCTGTACATATTTTGCTCGATGATTGACATTCAATTTTTCATAATATATATATATATATATATATATGGGTTCTATTAATTTAGTTCAAATATGTATGTACACAGTTAATTTCGTCCGAATCCATTTCAGTGGTCCTACAAAGATGTCTTGTCTATTATATCTAAATTCTTTGTATAAATGAGCATCTCTTGTATGTACCCAAAGTGGTGAAGGGTATCATATAGTCGGCCCGTCAGATTTTGAGGTTCACCCCTTTGTAACTGGGAAATTATCACTGTATATGTGATAAATTTGATAGTTTTGAAATTATTGATAACTCATTGCAAACTTTTCATGATATTGACCTCCAAAATTTATTTTCGTGGATGCTCTCACTTCTTTAATGTTAAGACATTGAGTCGGACAATGTAGTCGGACCTGGCCTACAAGGAACTCTCTGCAGATTTATATTCGAAGCCTGGGCAATATTTCGCGATATTTGCAACCTCTTGACCGATTAAATGCTAACAACACAGCCCTTCTTTCATAGCCTTGCATATTTTCCGAATCATGGTTTCCATACGATGCAATATTTGTCGTTTTACACAGAAAAGTCTTTGTTGATTTGAACTGAAGAAAAGAACGCACAAATATAAAGTTTTCGGTCCATTTTACATCCTAAATATTATCTGAACTTAATCGGAAATTACATTTTCAAAGCGATCCCCATTACATTTCCGCCTTCTAGTGTGGTAATGGTAATACTAAATACCAGATTAGGTAGACCAATATAACTAAGTAGATATAACTGTCACATCCGAAAAAATTATCTGTATCTATCTTTAAATTATGCTGACATTTGAATCATGATTGTGAGAGTTTTTTGAATTTTTCTTTTAGTTCCATTGCCCAATCAGGAATTTTCAAGCGTCATTTGTAGGATTGTTGTACTCTGGAATCTGCGTAGTTTGATATATAATTTTTTAAGTATATTGAAGGTTTTAACATCTCTTTCAGAGTAGTCCATGAGTCATGAAATTGTTCTGTAAATATTAAAAATATGTCCCTACTTTGACATAGTCTCAATGTAAAGGTCCCGACCCATTTTCGGTATTGTGAATATATAGCCGTATTTTCTTACCTATGTAGCTACAACTTTGGTACCGCGTTCTTAGAGGGTTTAAAGCAATTCTCAAAAAAAAAAAAAAACGTTTCCATTATATTGATCCGCAATGAATACGCAATATTCTAATGTGATTTCATGTAATTAGATATTTAGTTTTCTCAGATCTAAACCACCTACTACATTCCAAATATTGAATAATGTTTCGGAAATTTTATTGCCTATACGTGTACCGATATAGCCCATCTTCGAACTCTTGGATGAACACAAAAGACGTATCTGTACAGAAGTAAACATCTCCTAATCGAATTAAGCTAGAATGGCATGTGTCAAAATTTAAAATATTCACAATAGAAATTTGTGACATTCGAAAATCAAACGGGACATCCCTCTAGGATACTCTTATATCTTGGCTATAACAAGGTATTATAGTCTGCGGGTTATCATTTCTAGCATTTGTAATGTCTGATTTAGAATATATTCTGAATTTTAATATTTTTATAACCGTTGCGTTTTCATGTTAACGATGAGGGGTTGGAGTGTTCTACCTTAATATATTCCCTATGTATTTGAAAGGCATTTTTAATTAGTTAGGCATTTTTATGTCCTAAGTAGTCCACAATCTTATTTTCTCACAAATACACACGATTATAATTGCACAATTTTTATCAGTCGCTTATGATTAGCAATAGGAAGTAGAGTTTGTTGTGTCACATCTAACTAGGAATTGATAGGGGATTACTTAAGAAAAAAACATTCCTTCTTAACGAAAAAGGAAAACCCCTATTAATAACACATCAATTATAATAATCCCTAGATTTTTCTTGTTCACACACATTTACATCGTTATTTCGTTTTTCACACATACTCTACATTTACGTTTTGCATGGTAAAAAATTGTAACAAAACAACACCAAGAAAAATTGGGAAAACTCCCTAAACATGTAAACTATCACCATGGGAAACTCTACAAAATTCTTAGCAATTATCCACACGCTCTTGATTACACAACCGATCATTATCACCACCATCATCATCATCAGCGTCGATGCTGTAACGAACGGCCTTCAACGCAAAAATCACCCTTAAGTCGATCGATTTCTGTTCCATTTATTTATTGTTCGTTCATTTACCCTACGAGGCAGGCTATCGTGCCTGCCTATTTGTCCATCATATTGACGCTCTAACACACAAACCGAAAAACCATTGTTTGGACATATGCAAATCCACATTTCGGACTCAAACATTTAAGTGGTGATCATTTATTTTAATTACTCTTGTCATTCGATATGGCTACACAGATCATAAATTTCTTTGTATGCCACGCCACGGCAGAGGCTGTATTTTGTAATTCTTTGTTTTTTTTTTTTTTTGCAGACTAGTTAAATTTGGGACAAAATATGTCACATCGATGGCAGCTGTATGTATTTTTGCGGCTTTGTAAATTTAATTGATTGTGGTAAATGCAAATTGTTGTTGCTTTAAAGTTGAGCCATTGCGGGAAAGCAAATATTGATGTATGTTTCATATATTATTTTTATAAAATGAATAAATTTGTATTTTGGTTTCCATAAATCAAATATGGAAACCAAAAAAGAATCAAAATAATATTCAAAAGATAATTGAGGTAAAATTGGCTGGTCATTTGGTTAAAACCTTTTAAATACGCTCGTGACAATAGGTCCACAAGTTGTACTTTGATTTTAATTTTTTTTTTGGACAGACTGGCCGAAAGACATATCTACATCGATTCAGTACAAATTGACGGGGCCGACTATATAATACCCTTTACCACTTTGGGTGTATTAAACGGATGCATCCTAACAGACGCCGCATTTTGGAAGCACCATTAACATGAAATTGGGTGAACTAATATGTTTATCTAAATCTTTATCTTTATCTAAAACTAAACCGACTTAAATCAATCCATAAACATAACGTTGGGACTTTGGTGCACCATTAACTAAAAATGGAAGCTTATGGAAGCTATATGTAAATCTGAAACGATTTTTATACCCTACACAACTATGTTGTCAGGGTATTATAGCTTTGTGCAGCCCCAAAAGTTTGTAACGCGAAATATTGGTCCTAGACCCACCTTTAAGTATACCGATCGTCATATCTCGACTAGCTGAGTCGATCTAGACATGTGTGTCTGTCCGTCCGTCCATCTGTCCGTTATATTTTGTAAACACGATACAGGCCACAGTTGTGAACAAATCTTCATGTAGGATGGGTTCTGGCTAATAAGGACCCCTATTGATTTTGGAAAAGATCGGTTAATATTTAGGGGATGAAATGGACCAAAAACTTTATTTTTGTCGGTTTTTCTGGTCGCTCCAGAGGCCGCAATTATGACCCAAACACCGCGAATTTTTGTACGGAGAAGGGGATCGGGCCAAAGAATAAGCATGCCTATTTGGATAAAGATTGGTCAATATTTAGCGGGTCGAATGGACCCAGATTTTTGTGTGGAAAATGACAAAATTTGCATTCTATGGCGTATATATTTACTCCTGAAGAACATAGACCCGAGAAGTTGATAGTATATCCAAGATTTACCTTTACATTGATACCAATTGCATTCCATATTTGTAGACGTCTAGTCGGTCAAGGGGGTACAAATATCGTTTAATATTGCCCAAGCTCAGAATATCGAACCATAGAAAATTAGATTTTCGTGGATGTTGTGTAGGGTATCATATGGTCGGCCCCGTCCGACAATACTGCTCCGCTCACTGGATTCTTATTTCGTCATCTGGCGAAATAAATGAGCTGTTCCAAATTTCATTTAATTCGGATCTAAATGCGACCTGTACTTTATTTACAATTTAATTCGGACAGGCAGATGCATATTCCCATTTCGTTTCCTTTTGTTTGTTTAAACCATATACACAAAGACATAATATCCAGTGTGGTGATTATCAATATCATACTTTCCAAACCGTCGATGTCTTCTGCTACATAGCAATGGGCATCTCACATAAACGTCAATAGTCCACGTCGTTCCCATTTGGACGTTCCTGCAAGTATCTCTACATCTCTCTTACTATGACATAGCAACGAAGAAGTTCTACGGCGAGAGAATTCTGGCCAAATAGTTTTTCAGGTTCTACTGACCATCTGTGTCCGGATCCAAAAATATATAATTACCGTCAAATCGAATAAGAATCTAAAATTTAAAATAATTTTTATTAAAAACCCTGACTAAGCTCCAAAAATACCAGGGGTATCGCCATGTGTGTGCAAAATGTCAAGGCGGTTGTAATGATCCCGACAAGAACTGTAGGGATCGATCTTTGCTTTTTGGGTAATAATATTTACAATCCGCATTTTTAAATTACAAATCAAACCAATAAGGAAAGTATTAAAGTCGGATCAGGCCGACGATATGATACCTTTCACCACTTTGGGTATATTCAACAGATGACTCCTAAAAGATGTTGCATTTTTAAAGGACCAGTAAAATGAAAATGGATCCATAAACATGTCATTCTGCAACCGAACCGATTTCAGGAAACTTAATACACATCATTCTAGACCTATTTCCTTACGCTGTGCCAAATTTCGTGCAAACCGAAAGATATTAAGGGACTTTGGTGCACCATTTACATAAAATCGGACGAGAATATATATGGGACCTATATCTAAATCTGAACCGATTTTCAGGAAACTTAACACACATCATTCTAGACCAAATTCATTACGCTGTGCCAAATTTCGTGCAAAACGAAAGCTATATAGGAACTTTGGTGCACCATTTACATTAAATCGATAGAAAATATACATAGGAGCTATATCTAAATCTGAACCGATTTTCAGGAAATTAACACAGACCTAATTCATTACGCTATGCCAAATTTTGTGCAAATCGAAAGATATATAGGGACTTTGGTACACCATTTACATTAAATCGAACGAAAATATATATGGGAGCTATATGTAAATCTGAACCGATTTTCAGGAAACTTAACACACATCATTCTAGGTCTAATTCATTACGCTGTGGCAAATTTCGTACAAATCGAAATATATTAAGGGACTTTGGTGCACCATTTACATTAAATCGGACGAAAATATATATAGGAGCTATATCTAAATCCGAACCGATTTTCTGGAAACTTAACACACATCATTCTATACCTAATTCATCATTATAGAGACTATAGTGCTTCTTTACATTAAATCGGAAAAAAACTATATACGGGAGCTATATCTAAATCTGAACTGATTTTCACGAAACTTACCGCACATCATTTTGGAGCTAATTCAGTACTCTTCAGCAAAATTCCGTACAAATCAAAAGATATATAGAGTTTTTGATGCCCCTTTTACCTTAAATCGGACAAAATTATTTACGGGATCTATATCTAAATCTGAACTGATTTTCTTCAATTTCAATAGGGTTCGTCCTTGGGCCAAATTAGTGCCTTGTGCCAAATTTCATCCAAATCGGATCGGAAATGCCACCTGAACTTTGTTTACAGTTTAACATCTACAGACGGACAGACAGACGTACGAACGCATGTCCGGCCATGCATAAGTCGATTCAGAAAGTGATTGTATGCATATTCTCAAAAGGAACAATTTGTATATTTCGTTTCCTTTTGTCTGTTACAAACATATGGACAAAGACATAGTACCCTGTACCACAGTGTGGTGAAGGGTATAACAAACTGACTTACTTAAAGATACTAACAAAATTGAATGAAAAATCTTCAAAGCAATAGCTCAACAAGGTTACATTTTTCGTCATTTATGCTCTCCCCCCTCTCCTATATTGCATTCCGTGTTTACTTAGTATAATGTATTCCAAAAATATATTTTTATTTTAAATATAGACATTAAAACTTTTGTTTACCTAATTTTAATTCAATTAAAAGCGAACGCAAACTCCTTCTAATTGACAAAACGCTTTTACCTTAAGTGGTTCCCACAATTTGAGTGCAAATGCCAGCCAACCGCCACCTCATTGGATGAGGTTCAGTTAAGGCAACACCAACGTCAAATAACCACCACCACCACCAAGACCATCGCCACCACAACAAACACTTATGTCAACAGCAACACCAACAACAACAACATATCAAATGCTTCTTATAATAAGCTGTTTGTGATGCGGTCTTTAAAAAGTGATAGAGGCGATAATTTTCAAAATAAATAATGGGGAAAAGCTTTTAAAGCCAAAAAATAAAAAAGAAAATCCAAAACCAAAAAAAAAAAAAAAACATTCAACGAGTGCCTCTTAAAACATGACAAAATATTTGACTTTTTAAGAATAAATTACATTGTAAATAACCTCAAAAACCACAATGGAGAATGTAGCTGCTGGCCGATACTGCAGATAGATGTATTGGTTGTTGGTTGGTGTTGAGCACAAGATCACTAGACCACACGCACTTGTCTGATATGGAATGACACAAGCAAAACAGCAATGAAACAACAAAATAAAATAGTTTTCCCTAAAGATGCTGCCGAAATTAAAAGAAGAGATGTTGTTTGAAAAGCTCTTAACCAAATGACCCATATATGCAGACCCCTAGACAGAGTCATGCACTTAAGCATTCTTACGAAATTGTTTGAAAAAAAATACCCCCTTTTCGTCAGTATGTAAAACAAATAGGCTTTTAATCAATAAACAAGTAAGTGGCAGCAAAAAAAAAAAAAATGTTTACTGCATTTTCCTATTTTCTATTTTATTTGCCATTCAACATCCATCCATACATTCATATTTATATTCTATGACAGAAACATCGACCAAACATACATTTATCAAAAATCCAAAAATGAAATCGAATAATTCACATAAAATTCACTCTGCCATGAAATAGTCACACTTGCCGAACAAGCCGAAGACATATGAATTGTTTTTTTTTTACACATGCTCTTATGAATTGATCTATGACCCCCATCTCTCACTCTTCCAATAAAGAAAGAACGAAAAAAGATTTCTTTGCTGGGGAAAATTTATTAGATACGAAAATAGTTTTTTCTTCTTGCTGTTTCTGCTAAAATGTATCTCGATTGCATTTGCCATGATTGACTCCCCCTCATTTAAATTAATAACAAATTAACTCATTAATGTTCATGGTATATTCCATTCCACTCATGATATTAGGGAATTCCAATGCGATGAAGAACGTGTAACCCAGCAAACATTTGATACTGTAAAAAGAACAACACTTTTGATTTTTGGAGGGGAATAATCTATCAATTCAGAATCTGAAAATTTGAATGTGATATGAGAATAATTTTCCGATTCAATAATTCTAGAATATTTTTTGAGATACCTTTCAGATATACTTCAGATATAGATATATAACCCAAGAACCAACGCTTATTCTATTACGACGAAATTTTGCACGATATATAACGTTTAGCTTAGAATGACGTATATGTAGTTTTCTTTAAATCGGTTTAGATTTTGATTAAAAGGGGTCGAAAATATTAATGGGATCTATAAATATTAAGTCTGACTATTTTGAATACAAACAAAAATATCCGCCGATTTTATGATATTGGTATTGAGTTTCGTTGAAATCGGGTGCAATAGGTACACCAACGCAAATTGTATACTAAATAACAAGCATATGTCGATTAAGATATAAATTTGAACAGCACGCTAATATACAAAGAGTACACCTTGTTTATAAATATGTCCGATTGTCATGAAAAGTTGCATAGATTTCAGAATGACATTTGTATGGATTGATTAAAATCGGTTCATATATCTATGTAGATCCCATATTTATTTTCGTCCAATTTCATAACAATGTTATGTTGGTTCTATCGTAGAGATATTGCACACACATAATCGATCTTTTTTGAGTTCACACATATTTGAAACTTGTTATTAACAAGTGGAAAAGCGTTAAGTTCGGCCGGGCCGAACTTTGGATACCCTCCACCATAGATATACTGACAGGTACTTGAAATGAAAATATAGGGAACATACCAAAAAGTGGACCTATACCGAATTTCTAAAAATGGATTATGTAAACCATAAACAAATTTCAGAACTCAAAACGCTGAACAAATCTGATATCTATTTTAATATAAAAAGGGGGTTATATGGGGACTACCCCAAAAAGGGGGCGAATATTAACAATTTTTGGTAGGGAGATTAGGGGTACCTTATATGGGGGCTATCCGAAAAATGGACCTATATTAATAATTTTTTGTTGAGGAACCCAATGTAGCAAATTTCAGCAAATTCGGTTGAAAAACGCGCTCAAGAACCCCAAAATACCGAAAATTGAGGGGTATTTTTGGATTTTTAAACCCTATTTGGATTTTTATACCCTCCACCATAGTATGGAGGGTATATTAATTTTGTCATTCAGTTGGTAACACATCGAAATATTCATTTCCGACCCTATAATATATATATATATATATATATATATATTCTTGATCAGGGTGAAATTCTAAGATTAAGACGATCTAGCCAGAATTTAAATAGGGTGCTGAAATTTTGCACAGGGTTGTCTTTTGTCTGCAGGCAGGTCCACGTTTAGGCATAGCTCCCATATAAGTGAACCCCCCAATTTTCGGTATTTTGGGGTCCTTGAGCGCGTTCTTCAACCCAATTCGCTGCAATTTAGCACATTGGGTTCTTATTGTGTACTTAATGTCTCCACAAAAAATTATAAATATAGGTCCACTTTTTCTGGTAGCCCCCATTTAACGATACGTCCTAATTTTAAGTATTTTGGGAGTTTTTATAGTATTTTTCCACCGAATTGGCTGTAATTTAGTATTTTGAGTTCTTAATAGGTACCAAATCTCTTCACAAAAAATTATAAATATAGGTCAATTTTTTTGAATAGCTCCCATATAAGGGTACCTCCAATTTTCAGTATTTTGGGGTTCTTGAACGTGTTTTTCAACCGAATTTGCTGAATTTTGGAATTTTGTAGTCGTATATGGTAACAAATCTCCCTACTCAAAATTTTTAATATTCGCCCCCTTTTTGGGGTAGTTGCCATATAATCCCTTGAACTAATTTTGGATGAAATAATAATATGGGCAAAGTTTGGATGAAATCAAAGATTTTTGAAACAAATTTGGTCCAAAGAAACATGGTGTCTAGGACCAATATTTAGAACCATATCCGGTTTGTAGAAATGTCGGTATAGGTACACTTTTTGGTATGTCCCCTATATTTTTATTTCAAGTAACTATGGTGTAGGGTACCCAAAGTTCGGCCCGGCCGAACTTGTTGGGTGATACGCTTTTTCACTTGTTAGGTGATACGAAATCTCTCTACTAAAGAATATCGTTACACGTTTTTGCATTTTCGCTGCATTTTGAATGTATTTTGGATTCGTATTTGGTAACAAATCGCCTTACCAAAAATTATTAATATTCGGACTCTTTTTGGGGGAGTCCCCATACAACCCCTTTTTACAGGTTATTATGTCTTTGTACATATGTTTGTAACAGTCAAAAAGAAACGAGATGGACACATGGTTCCTTTTGGTTATAATCACTTTCGATTTGAACCAAATTTAGGCTGATTGGCACAAAATTTGCATAACATACTGAAGTCAGTATAGCCTAACGTGTGCCAAGTTTTATTAAAATCGGTTCAGATTTAGATATAGCTCCTGGTTTTCAATTGAGGTTAAATTTAGAATTTTTATGTAAATCGATTTACACTCTAAATCTGTCTTAATAAAATGGAATTTGGAATAATTTTCGGAGGACATGTGTATGGATTGAATTAAGTCGGTTTATATATTAATACATATTACATATTTAATTCAGTCCAATTCCATATCAATGGCCCTTCAGAAATGCAATGGATGTTACCCGAAGTGGTAAGGGGAATCATATGGTCGACCCCGTCCGACTTTACTACTTTCATTGCTGGTTGCGTTTTGTAGAAATGCAGACATATCCCATATTCGCCTCTGCATCTGTTAAATATTCCCCAAGTGGTGAAGGGTATCATATAATCGGTCCTGTCCGATTTTGCTATTTGCTTTACTGATCACTTGTTAAATTCATTTTTAATTCAACATGGAGTCTGTTATGTCAAATTATAGCCATTCCCATGAGAAAATTCGGTTATAAATTTATTAATAACGAAAAAAAAATTGTATATTGGACAGCCTTCCAGAACCCTTTACACCAAATTACAACCCCATCGGTTAGAAAATGCGGGTAAAGTTCTCAAAATATGAAAATAAAATGGTTTCGTAGATCATTGAAAAACCCCCACAGTACCGAATATTTGGGGATACCGTAATATAGGGGCTGTACCAAAACGGGGTATACCAAAGAGTAATAAAAATATGTATGCAAAATGTAAAGATTGTATCTAAAATATTGCGATTCATATCGTGTTTTCAATAGACAGACGAACAGGCATTAACAGTCATACACTTTTATACTGATCAAGAATGTATATATTTTACGGTGATGGGTAAATATTTCAAGGAAATCAATGTATTCCACTAATAGTGACATAGCAGTCGAATGAAATGATTTCCAAAGATTCTTTAGGTCAGCTGATTGATAGCCTTATGGCTTTATGTCATAACAAGTAAACATTTCGCTTATTTTACTCGGTCCGAGCTTTTAATATCATATAGGTATATACTATGTGACTGCTAGTATTTTATTATGATCTGGGAAAATTAAACACGAAATTACAAGCAGTACCGAAAATTTAAAGGGGCCTTTGTTTGGGGGCTATTAAAGAGCATATATCGAAATATTTGTGGGAAGACGTTTATAATTCACCAGGAATTTTTGAGTACTAAAACATTTAAAATCTGAAAATTAAGCTAATCGTTATATTTATGGGGGACATGAAAAGACTCCGATTCTGTCCAATTAACATGAAATGTTACTTCTGTTGAAGACTAGAATGATATGTAATGAGTCTAGTTCAATTTGGTTTCTATGGCATCTCAAATGTTGTTGGTGTCCCAGTGTTCAAAGACGTCTGCTTATGTTCGGGAGGTTGAATTAAAACAGATGAATACCAGGGAAGAAGCTATAGTAGATAGTATGGAACAAAATGTCCTTCACTGCAAGAAAAATTTGCTGAAAATGAATGTTCTCGTGTAATGACAAACATCGAAAACTTTCGCAATAATACAATGCCCTGTGTAAAACCAATTTGTCCAATATGTCTGATAAGCCACTGTAAAAGTCGGACTGGGCCGACTATATGATACCCTTCTCCACTTTGCGTATATTCTACATATGTATCCTAACAGACGTCGCGTTTTTGTTATATATCTATATCTGAACCGATTTCAGGGAAACTTGCCAGAGACTAATTTATATTACTTAAGTACATTGTGTCAATCGGCCTAGCTATGGATCTTTTCACGAAGCTTAGCAACATCATTCTAGACTTAATTCAGTACCCTATACCAAAATTCGTGCAAATCGAAAGATATATAGGGTTTTTGGTGCACCAATTACATAAAATCGGACGAAAATATATATGGGAGCTATATCTAATTCTGAAACGATTTTCACTAAACATTGCACACATCATTCTAGACTTAATTCAGTACGCTATGACAAATTTCGTGCAAATCGAATGATTTTCTGAGATTTTGGTGCACCAATTACCTAAAATCGGATGCAAATATATATGGAAGCTATATCTAATTCTGAACCGATTTTCACGAAACTTTGTACACGTCATTCTAGATTTAATTCAGTACGCTATGCCAAACTTCGTACAAATGATAAGATTTCCAGGGACTTTGGTGCACTATTTACCTAAAATCGGGCGAAAGTATATATGGGTGCTATATCTAAGTCTGAACCGATTTTCATGAAACTTAACACACATTATTATATAAGCAATTCAGTACGCTATGCCAAATTTCGTGCAAATCGAAATATATATATAGGGTCTTTGGTGCACCAATTACCTTAAATCGGATGAAAATATACATGGGAGCTATATCTAAATCTGAACCGATTTTCATGAAACTTTTCACACATCATTCTAGACTTAATTCAGTACGCTATTCCAAATTTCGTGCAAATCGAAAGATATATAGAGACATTGGTACACCATTTATCTTAAATCGGACAAAGATATATATGGGAGCTATATCTAAATCTGAACCGATTTTTCCCAATTTCAATAGGGTTCGTCCTTGGGGCAAACAAATGAGCTGTGCCAAATTTCATCCAATTCGGATCATAAATGCGACCTGTACTTTGTTCAGAAAAATACATGGACGGACGGACAGACGGACATGCGTAAATCGACTCATATTCTCTAAAGGAACCATATGTCTATCTCTATTCTTTTTGCCTGTTACAAACACAAACACAAAGACATAATACCCTGTACCACAGTGTGGTGAAGGGTATAAAAAACAAAATGTTATGTGTCCGGCTTTTCCCGAAAAATTTACCCTAGGACTTGAAATTATTTTACGTGTCATAAAACCAATCACTTCATCATCAAATCAGTTCACTGGGTTACAATCTCCTCCAATAAGTGCAGTAATATTTACTCTTTGTCACCACATTAGTTTTTAAGAGGGTGCTAAAATATTTATTTTTAACTAATATTCTTTTCAAATAAAATTGTTTTCTATTAATCAAATATATGCATACTTGTTGTTCGTTGTTGCTGTTGTTGTCTTTCTATTCTCAAATATTTTGTGTATGTTTATATGTGAAATAGCTTGTTGTTATTATTGTTTGTAAGTGTGTTTGTATTTCTGCGCCACACTAGAAAAGAAACAAATTCCATTTGTCTCCCCCCCGAGACCGCTGCAGAATTTTTAGATGTTGCCTTTGAAAATACAGAGCAGCAGCGCGAGTGTACACAAAGTGTTAATTGAAAGTGGCAATTAAAAGATATGACACAACAACTGTTCCTTCTTCCATTTTCATTCCATTGCTTTACTTTGCGGGCTGGTCGATTGGTTGGCTGCAGTCGCTCGATATTTTTACACTTGAATCGCACACTTAAAATGTAGAAATGTTGAAATTGTTTTTGATGCTATTTATTCTTTGCATTTAATATCACAGTTCATCTCCTCTCGATTTGTGACCACCCTCCTCCCTCGATCCACGAATATAGTCATCATGATTATCATCGTCGGCGTTGTCGTCGTCATACTTGCAACCATCACCATGCCATCAATGCTACCCGAAATAACCCAGACCATAGACAAAAAAGGCTGGCTGGCTGCCTGGATGGACGAACGAATGACTGGATGGTTGGTTGGCTCACTGGCAGGCTGAATGTGTGCAATGTATCGCGCATTCATAGAATTTGAAGTTGAAATTTTAATTGTGCATATCATATGTGGTGGTGTTGATGTTGTATTGTTTATCTGTTTTGTTGTTGATACTTGCGTCACATTGTTATTCCTAGTACCCTTGTTGTTGTTGCTGTTATTATTATTGTCTTGTAATGCGGTATGTTCCTCACGCTGGGATGCATTTTCCACTCCCCAATCCTTGAATATACCCGCCAAAAATGCATATTTGCATTCACACACACAAACAGTATATGGTAATAGGCATGTGTATCGGCAGGGTGTGTGAGTGCGCGTGTGTGTGTTCACCGTTCACATAAAACATTCATTTTTCATGTCCAAAGGGAAGTTTTACAAATTTGTTTCATTATGTCCCCCCAGTATTTTGTCGTCAACGCGCACAAGGCATAGCAGAAGGCAGAAATGAATGTTAAATTTGTACTAATTTTTAATGAATTTAACATGAGCTTTAAATTGAAAACTTTTGTGGTAAATATACGATATATGTGGGGAAATGTCACCTTGATGGAATGGGACAATACGTAGTAATTTGTCAGTCAAATAGTGCGAGGGTAAAATATTTCATTCCAACTAAGTCATTTATTTGAATCTAATTCTATAAAATTTTAAATAAGTAAAATTAAATAATATGAAAGGTATATTAATTTTTTTACCGTTTGTAACGCATTGAAATAATCATTTTCGACTCTACAATCACGTTGGACTTAAAACAAATTGAGAAAGATCATCAAATTAGTTTATAGAAACTTTTGTCTAAAGACAGGTTAAACTTTTCGTTATTTTGGTGTTCTTGTTGTAATTATACCCTTCACCACAATGTGGTACAGGGTATTATATTTTTGTCCATATTTTTGTAACAGGCAGCAGGAAACGAGATAGACACATGGTTCCTTTTTAGAATATGCATATAATCACTTTCTAAGTCGATTTATGCATGTCCGTCTGTCCGTCCGTAAGTCTGTCTGTCCATGTTAAATTGTAAACAAAGTACAGGTCGCATTTACGATCCGAATTGGATGAAATTTGGCATAGGTCCCTTATTCGGCCCAACGACGAACCCTATTGAAATTGGGAAAAATCGGTTCAGATTTAGATAACGCTCCCATATATATATTTTTTCGATTTAATGTAAACGGTTCCTATATATCTTTAGATTTGCACGAAATTTAATGATTTAGGTCTAGAATGATGTGTGTTAGGTTTCCTGGAAATCGGTCCAGATTTAGATATAGCTCCCATATATATTTTCGATTTCATGTAAATGGTGCACCCTATATATCTTTCAATTTGAACGAAATTTGGCACAGCCTAATGATTTATGTCTAGAATGATCCGTGTGAAGTTTCTAGAAAATCGGTTCAGATTTGGATATAGCTCCCATATTTAATTTCGTCTGATTTAAGGTAAATGGTTTACAAAAGTCCCTTAATTTATTTCGATTTGCACGAAATTTGGCACAGCGTAATTAATTAGGTCTAGAATTATGTGTTAAGTTTCCTGAAAATCAGTTCAGATTTAGATATAGCTCCCATATATATTTTCGTCCGATTTAATGTAAATGGTGCACCAAAGTCCCCATATATCTTTCGATTTTCACGAAATTTGGCATAGCGTACTGAATAAAGTCTAGAATGATGTGTGTTAAATTACATGGAAATCGGGTCAGATTTAGATGTAGTTCAAGTATATATTTTCGTCCGATTGAAGGTAATTGGTGCACCAAAGTCCCTATATATCTTTAGATTTGCACGATATTTGGCATAGCGTACTGAATAAAGTCTAGAATGATGTTTCGTGAAATCAGTTCAGATATAGATATAGCTCCCATATATATTTTCTACGGATTTAATGTAGCTCCAATATATATTTTTTCCGATTTTATGTTAATTGTACACTAAAAACCCAACGTTTGACCGATTGCTTCACAATTTTGTACAATGAACTGTAGTTAAAATAAACTAATCTCTGGCAAGTCTTGTTGAAGTCGGCTCTACAGTTAATATAGCTTCTGACAGCAATACGATGGTTGAAAGGTAAACCAACATAAC
>NW_026875421.1:0-17676 GCF_032173495.1 Musca vetustissima
TAACGCAACTACGTAATTCTATGCTCAATTTTTTAAGTTGTGCAAAATTTGATGTCAATCTGACTAACATGAGGAGTTTGATGCCCAATTTACTAGAAATCGGGCGAAAATATATATGGAAGCTCTATCCAAATATTGAGCGATTTCAAACAAACTTGTCACAGGTTAGGTTATACAACTTTCAGAACGTTTTATTCCAATTGGTTCCTTAGTACGTCAATTACTTAAAATCAATCTATAATAAAAGGGAGCTATATCTAAAATCTGGACCGATTTTCACGAAACTTGGCAGACATCATTCTAGGCTCAATTAAGTACGTTATGCCAAATTTCGTGCAAATCGAAGGATATATAGGGACTTTGGTGCACCATTTACATGAAATCGGACGAAACTATATATGGGAGCTATATCTAAATCAGGACCTATTTTCACGAAACTTGGCAGACATCATTCTAGACTCAATTCAGTACGTTATGCCAAAATTCGTGCAAATCGGAAGATATTTAGCGACTTTGGTGGACCATTTACATCAAATCGGACGAAACTATATATGGGAGCTATATCTAAATCTGGACCGATTTTCTCCAAACTTGGCAGACATCCCTCTAGGCTTAATTCAGTACGTTATGCCAAATTTCGTGCAAATCAGAAGATATATAGGGACTTTGGGCACTATTTACATTGGAGGTCTCTCAATCGGAGTGGAAAAATTGGCTTGACCATTAAATTGGGCACATAAAAGTATATAAATCATCACAATTTCATCTTTTTGTGGATCCATTTCCATTTTACTACAGAATGACTCACAACGAACCAAACCATACATCGTCATCAGCCGGATAATCGAAAGAATGAATACCAACCAGCAAGGGCTTGGTTGACATTCAAACATTTAACTTCTTAACACTCCGGCTGGTGTGGTAATTTTTCTTCATCCGATTGGGTATTTGGACCATAAGCATCTGCAGTGCAACCACAGTTAACTGTTGGTTTAATTGTGGTTACACTCTCTATGAACATATGGTCGGTACTCGTCGTAAAATTCTCTGGCTATGGTTTTGGACATTGCCAACATTTGTGGTGGTGGTGGGGAGAGTAAATCATAAATGATAATTGCTTTGTAAATATTGGAAATGTTGCTAGTCGTCGTCAACGTGTGCGTGCTGTTGCTATCGTATTTTGTGTTTTTTGTTTCATTTTTTTTTGCAATATCGACTTCTTTGCTTATGCCCCTTCAATTACATCATTCTGAGCGCATCAGTTATGTATGGAAGCAACACATTACTACACTATGTATATGATTTTGGTCGGACCAGGGGGGTTTTTATTGCAATGTATCGCATAACATTTAAGCCAACAACTTAGTAAGTCAGACAGGCAGGCAGACAACCAGTCAATCAGTCAGTAGGTATGTCGCTTCATGTGTGTGCTTACATTTTAGTCGATTGCTGGTAGTCGGCGTCATTGTGAAAAAGTCAGTCATGTTAATCATTTCTGTTACCGAGCCAATTGCCAATCTACAATGACGAGAACGACGATGATGATGATGTTGTTGAGGATGCTCTGCGTGCATATTCTGTAGTTGCCAAGGTTATTGTTTCTTCATTTTTACAGGTAATGATTGACAATTTGGTTGGGTTTAGTTTTTGTTGCAACTATAATAATTTTTTTCACAATTTCCAGCAATAGAATAAAATTAAAGTGAAGCAGCCAAGTTCTTTGAAATATCAATTACGAAAACAATTCTAATTGAAAATGTTTTAAAGAGCCAAATTGAGCAATATTAACAAATATAGGTATATTGGATTGTTGTATAAAAGGTAGAAATTGGCCCAGCCCATTTATTTAGTTCAAGGACGAACTTTTTTAAAGTTAGTAAATGACGGTTTAGAGTTAAGTACAGCTCTCATATATGCTTTCGTCCGATTTCAAAATAGGTTGCATAACTTCTTCTGTTTGTTCAATTGCAACGAAATTTTGCAGAAAGTGCAAAATTGGGACCAGAATGACCTGCTGGAATCGGTCTAGATTTAGATATAGTTCCAATATATATTTTCAACCGATTTCATTTTAATTGTGCACCAAATTCTCAACATTTGTTCGATTTAAATCCTGTTTTGCAAAGGGTGCTGTGTATTTAACATGTTGGTAAATGCCAATTTTTTTTTTCCATACTGTTGTCTTACTTTATACAAATGGTATATCAAAGTTCCTAAGTTCCGTTTAATGGACATGAAATTTTGTATGGATTGACTGAAGTCGGATAATATGTAGAAGTCTCCACGAAAGATGCTAAGTCCGTCTGATAGTGAGTACATTATACACATATAACCTAAAAAACAATTTTATGATAACCGCTTGAGAATACTTAAAGTTGTGTAGGTTAGCATATAATCGACCCCGTCCTACTTTGGCCTTTGATTATTTTTGGCATTTTAAATTGATGATGATTCACTGTGACGACGTGTTTTTACACATTGAAGATGCGGTAGATCGCCACAAGAATTTACTTTCGTTGTGTAATTTTTAAGAAGGAGAACAGCGCATTTTTAATCATTAAAAAAAAGTTATAACAAGATTTTATTTTCTACTAGCATATGCCCGTTACTTCGTTAGAAAATTATAGGGGTATAGCAAAACTAAGTGCCATCCCAAAACTTTTTGAACTCTTAGTATTACGTAGGATTATTCATTTTGTTTCGCCAATAATTTCACCTTATCAACATGGTTTAATCAAAGACAGATCTACTTTGACTAATCTAATGGAATTAACATGTCATGCACACCATGGGTTTTCCAGAAAGCAACAAATAAATGTATTTTACACTGATTTTAGTAAAGCATTTGACACAAACTTTTATTATTTAAATTGGATACTATGGGGTTTCCGATGCTACTTTTATCTTGGATTTGATCCTACTTAAAAAATCGTACTCAAAGTGTAGTTTTCAATGATATTATCTCTAGGAACATTATTGTTCATTCTGGCGTTCCTCAAGGCAGCCATTTAGGTCCACTAGTCTTTGTTTTGTACTTAATTGATCTTCCTGCGGTGATACAATTTTCTAAAGTGCTAATGTTTGCTGATGATGTGAAGCTATTCAACAATTTAGACTCGCAAAATCAAGTATTTTAACCTTCAAAATGATCTGCACTCTCTTCAGAATTGGTGCAACATTAACGGCATGTCACTTAATCTTAAGAAGTGTAAAAAATTGATCCTATTTAGATCTCGGCCAATTTCTGCCGATTATTTTATTGATTCTTACAAATTAGAAATTGTCGTTTCCTTTGTTGATCTTGGTGTCATCTTAGATGGGAAAATGCGATTTAACTTATATATTGAATCTTGTGTTAATAAAGCGAAATCTTTACTAGGATTCATTAAACGATGGTCTAAGGAGTTTGACGACCCTTATGTGACAAAACGTTTATTTGTTAGTATAGTTCGCCCTACATTAGAATATGGATGCCTTTTATGGAGTCTGGTTTACAACTTTTATTCCAAAAAACTTGAATCTGTCCAAATTCAGTTTCTATTATTTGCTCTTAGAGGTTTGCCTTGGAGTACAGTTGAAGTACTTCCCCCCTATGAAAATCGCTTAAAACTTATTGATCTTCTAACATTAGAACGAACACGTTTAATGCTCAGAGCTGTATTTTTAATAAGACTTTTACGTGGCCAAATTAACTCAAAATTTTTAATTGGTGAAATAAAATTTAATGTACCTTCACGTTTTATTCGTAATTATATACCGCTAAATCTTCCTTTAGTGAGATCTAATTTTGAGCAAAGTAATCCTTTTAGATCACTATGTGATATATATAATAACTTGTACAATCGTATTTCCATGTCTGACCCTATACATATTATCAAAAATGCTATTCTACATATAGAGCTATAGATGACAAGAAGTTGCCAGATGTTTTACCTTCGTGTAGTTAGTTTGTCTTTGACCTTCCTGTAGTAAGTTTAAGTAATTTAATTTATTTACCGGCTGATGTTTTAGCCGGTGTTTCCTTACATTACTAACCCTCCATAATCCGGATTATGGGGTGTACGCTCTCCCTACGTTATGGGGAGGTTGCCCCCCGGTCGGCAGGGGCGGGTAAGATTGGCGTTGGGAACGATCGTAAAAAAATTAGTACCATTTAGTACCCATAAGTACAAATTTCCAAAATTACTTCCATACCCCCAATCCTACACTCCAACTGTAATCTAATTTTCAAATTTCAGTTCACCTAAATCCAAATTGTACCAAATTTTGTACTATTTAGTACACATTAATAGAAATTTTTAAAACTTCCTACGTACCCCAACAGTGATCCAAGCTTCAAATTTCACCCAAATATAGTTCTTTTCGTACTCAAAAGGACAAATTTCAAAAACTACCTACATATCGCTATCCTACACTCCGGCTGTAATCTTAATTTCAAGATTCCAGCTCCATCCGTTTCTCCAAATTCAAATTGTACCACATTTAGTACTGTTTATTACTTTTCGTATACATGAGTTTTTAGCTCTATCCATTCACATTCAACGAAATTGTATCATCTTTAGTACATTTTAGTACTTTTCAGATACTTATTGTTCGAATGCCCAAAAAATCTTTTGCAATATCTATCCTACACTCCATCAGTGACTCTCATTTCAAATTTAAGAGTTAGAAATGATGTCAGATGGTTTTCTATTATACAGAAGGTAGGCTGCAAATTGACACAAGTCAACCCGAAGAACGGTGTGCATGCCGTCACCGTTCTTCGGGTTGACCCGATGTTTCGTCTTAAAGGCAAGGGCTCGTGTTTCAACCCACTTGACCTAGACGACAGTGACGATGACTTACTCCATTTTGTTTCAGCCGAGGGTTTTCTGGGTTTTCAACCCCAAATACAACTAACTACTCCCACAGCCAGGGCCTCGTTTTTCAACCCTACCATCTACAGATGCCTACAGATGATTAAGCCGCCATCGGGTTAACAGCCAGCCACCAGCTTAGGAGACCTAAGCACCTCCTTTTATAACTGGTGGTGGCTGGCTGTTAACCCGATGGCGGCTTAATCTACTTTAATCGAATTAATAATTTTTAATGGAGACCGTTGACGTTTGATTAGTTTCTTGCATTACCACTAGGGGGTTTTTGACCGTTAAGGGAATGGTAATGCTAAACCTACAGTGAGGAAAACATGAAGTATACAATGATGTCCTACAAATATAGATTAAAATTAAAAACACTAAGTTTGGAAATTTGTGCTAGTAATTTTAACAAACCGAAAATTATACTGGACGAAATACAAACTAACAGCTACTTTGGTTGCAATAGACCTACATATTGCAGTCTGAAAATAGTTCTAATTAATGTCTTTCTACATACTTCATCTTAACCATGAAACATCTTTTCTCATGGCAACGAGTTTTCATACATAAATATCCAAGATACATGTGTACCCTATCTGCAGTTTTTGAAGTTCTCTCAACATTTACATATTGTGAGCATAGTAAATATTTCACTACCCCAGACTGAAGTCAATAAATTTCCCTCTTACAGTGGTTACATGACCATGAAACAATATTTGTCATTCAATAATTCATCCAATTAACCCGAAGTTATGCAATGTCATTCATGTTGGGGCAAATGCTGCAACCTAGAGGAATGAGGGAAAGGGAGATAGAGCAAAGGAGTGTTTGCTAGCAAGTTCAATTGCACTTTCGAATTGGCTATTCAACAAGCAATTTTATGAGTTGCAAATTGCAACATGTGGGTGTAATTGTGTGCAGCAGTAGTGGTAAGCATTTTCTGGAGTCACTACTGATGATACTTATACTATCAAACAAGCCCCCAAGAAAAATAACTGCTGCATTAGGATCCTTAACATGGATGAAAAGAGTTCACAATGACATAGTTATATTTAGCATTCGCACACAAACACACGCATATATTTACATTAATACCAGTGAAGCAATACCAATGACATCGAACAATGTCACGATTGTTTGGTACCACTGGTCCAGTCAATAGCTAAAAGTGTTGAAGCAGTAGTTGTGATGACATTTTACCAACAGCGTGTTCTAGGGATGCCACTCAACATGAATTACGTTTGAAGTTGTCGTAGATGTTGTACAGTCATAGGCATAAATATTTTGACAATTTAAAATTTTTTTGTTGACATTTTGTTTGTTTGACTGCAATGATTACCGGTAACATGTTTATGTCCAATTCAATGGTCGTGGAGACAACAACAAATACACTAAATATTTCTTCTAATTCTTTATGCATTCTCTTTCCGCTGATCGAAAATCAAATTTACATCATTATTGAGTGTGACATAAGTATTTTGACAAATCTTTTTTAGTCATTATACAATCTTCTTTTGGTAAAAGTCAGTTCATTTTTATATTTTTGAAGTTCGGATAACCTTTATAATATTTCCAACATAAAATTAGTTACTACCCATAAACAATATGGGAAAAGTAGCCGAAATAAGCTCTTTTATAAGATCGTCAATAGTTTCGAAGTTTAATTCTGGTGTAAGTGTTATAAATATAGCAAAAGAATTTAATTTATCGCGTCAAACTGTTTATTATCAAATAAATAAATTTAGAAACACTAATAGTGTACAAAATTTAGCAAAAACAGGAAGAAAACGAAAAACAACAACTAATGAGGATAGGATAATTCTACAAAAATTTAGAGCAGACGTCACACTAAAGCCAAAAGATGCTGCAGAGGAGTGGAATTTGAGCTCAGCAAAATCAATAAGTGAAAGAACAATCCGTCGACGCTTGAAAGAAAATAATTTTAAAACTTACATAAGCAGAGTTATCCCATATTTTTCACACCAAAACAAATTAAAGCGCTTGTCTTTTGCGAGGGAGTATGCTTACAAGTCTGTTGAGTTCTGGAGTAACGTTCTTTGGACAGATAAGAGTACTTTCGAGTACAATTCTTCGAAAAGAAAATTTTTTGTACGAATTCCACAACATGAACGGAAAACAAAGGCTCCAGTGTGCCAAAAAGTTGCTCATGGTGGAGGGACTGTCATGTTCTGGGGGTGTATTGCTCGTAATGGCCTCGGTAACTTTGTACCAATTGTCGGAAACATGGACCAACATCAATATTTATTGATTTTGAGGGACCACGCATTGCCTCCGGACAGAAATTAATAGGGCGTCATTTTATTTTACAGCAGGACAATGCTCCCTGCCACCGGAGTAAACTGATTAAAGAATATTTTAAAGATATGGATCTCAATGTGCTGAGTTGGCCACCTCGAAGTCCTGATTTAAATGTTATTGAGAATGTGTGGGCGTATATAAAAAGAAAGAGAAAGATTTCACTGAATAAAACTCGAGATGAGACTATTTCAGAAGTTACCGCTCTATGGAACGAGGTTCCAGCGGACTTGCTGAAAACGCTGGTGGATTCCGTACCCAGGCGGCTCCAAAAGGTGATTGCAGCTAACGGAGGTTATACCTTCTACTAATCTCTACATTAAACATGTATTTTGTTGTTGTTATAGAGATTTAAGCAATATTTATTAATCCTTTCTCCTTTGTCAAAATACTTTTGCCAAGCCATTAAAATGGTTATATGTAAAAATGTTAGTTTTTTAAATGAATTACTTTTTGGTTATATTTTTTAAATATGTATTTTATCTAAACCTTACTAAAAAACAACGTGTCTCGTTTGTATTCTCTAAAATAACAATTTAAATAAACGAAAGCTGTTTTTATTTTCTTGACAAAATAATTATGCCTATGACTGTATATGATCCAGCATAACATAAGTGACATTGGTTTCGTAGCTATTTTTACCGAGACGGTCAGTAACTGTATAAAGAGTGGCTGTAAAGGAATATGTGTCCTTTTGTCAAGAAAAATTATTGTGTGGGAAGAATAATAGGGAAATGAAAAGGGCGGTACACTACACCGGCAGAGCTGCCAGATTTATTCTATGGGTAGCAGACCTACCAGGTGTCCTCTATAGAACAGATAAGTACTATTGTTGGAAGATCTACCAGAAGTTTTCCGTAGACAGATGATCTCCCAGAAGAATACCATATAAAACGGTGGATATATGCGAGGTATCCCATATATGGAGTATCTACCACAGATTTTGTATATTACACAGATCTACTATATATTTGGGTACAATATCTTCCAGAAGTTTCCTATAGGTAAAGGATCCACCAAAGATCTACTATGGATAAAATATCTATTTTATCTCTATAGATTGAATACCCGTTAGAGGTATTATGAAAATATAAGACCCAATGGAGGACTTGTTAAAATAGAGAACCCATCGCAATACTCATAGGAGGATGATGAAAGACACTTCGGAGGTCTTCAATAGATAGAAGTTTCATTACAGGTCTCTATTAATGAATATTTTTTTAAAGATTAAAGACCTACCAGAGTTCTTTTATAATTAGATGGTTGGTATACACCACTTATGCACAAAATAGTACGATAGCGTTGATATTAAACCCATATTCTCATTTTTCTCTTTTCATCAGTCAGTTTTGATGGTTCTAAAGTTCTTCCTATAAGACCTACCAGACTTTTTTTAATGTAGAAAATTGCCCAGAAGTCTTACATTGACAAAAGACACGTCAGAAGATTTCCATAGGCAGAAGACCTGCAAAAAGACTTATCAGCTATATAGAAGACCTAAGAGAAGTCTCCTACCAGAGGTCTTCTATAGGCGGAATACCTTCTGAAAGGCATTGTAGAGGTCCTATCTACATTAAATACCTATCAGAAATCGTCTCTACACTGGGGTATCCTCTAAAGGTCTTTTATAAACAGAAAACCTTTCAGAGCTCATCAATAGGAATTGAATTTGAAAAAGGTCAGATATTCTTCTTCCATCCAGAAGCTATCCATCTGAAAGCCATCCACATCCAGGGTACCCTCCTGAGGCCTTCTATAGGTCATAAACCGGAGAATTTCAACAGACATAAAACGTAGTACAAATTTTTAATTAATAAGGCTCTAGGGATAGAAAATACATTAGAGAACTTCTATTCACAGAGACCTTCTAGAAGCCCATAAGAAGCCCATAAGATATTTGAGGGCATTTCGGAGATTGTTTCTTCCAGACGTTTTCAATTGTACCTTCCGTAGATATTTTATGGGCAGTTTTCTAGAATTTTTTTGTCTAAAAATTTTCCACTTTATTCTACAGAACAAATGTCTTCTATATACAAGAGATCTTCGGGAAGGTATCTATTAAAATAATACCTTAGATCTGCAGGTTTAAATCTTATACGTATAAAAAACCATCTCTAAGTCTTCTAGAGATGCCAGTCCTTCTCTTCTGAAGGTGTAGGGTACAAAATATGAAATCAAGCCGTCCATCATCTACAAGACATCAAATATGTTGACAACATTTTACACCATCCTTAATGCCGGTTACTCCTCCTGCTCTCTTCTCAACACCGTTGTTTTTTTCCTTCGTTTGGTTTTTTGTGTTAGCAAATTTTCAATTTCCGTTTTAATTGTTAAGGACTTCAAAGGAATGCCACACACACAAACGACTCACACACTTTTGAAAAGAAGTTTCGTAGACAAGTTTTAAAGAGCGTCGTGTCATGTCCTTTAGAGCCCAAAACATACTGCAGCATAATGCCTTTGATGGTACTTGCAACACTTCAAGGCGATGTGAGTAATAGCAATGTCTGAGCAGAACCACTGCCTTCCCCATCAAAGTTCAGTCAACAAAAATTCGAACTATTAACTAAGGACAACGGAATTAGAGAACACAACATGGCATGTAATGTCAATAGTAATACGCAATAGCAGCAGGACATTTTTTCGTTCATGTGTTTTTTCGTCTGTGCTTTTTAAGCAATGATCGGAGTTATTTCATTAGTTGCTACTGCTGCTACGAACCCTTATACTTCTTTGATAGGCCTTAGCATGTTGGGTAAAGAGTAATAAAGCAAAGAATTTAGATCTTCAATTTTAGGGAGAGGGCGGGGGATTGGGATGCGTTGTCCTCTTTTGGTATTCTTTATTGCATTGCTGTCAATATTACGAAGCACAGAGAAAGAGAGAGCTAGAGTTAGTTAGCTTGTATCAAGTAATAAACCGCATTCTTTACGTTATTGTGAGATTTTTCATGTCAAACTGAAAAACATGAGGAGTTTAATGCACCATTTACTTAAAATCGGACGAAAATATATATGGAAGCTATATCCAAATATGAACTGATTTCTTGCCACTAGTCACAGGTTAGGTTATACTAATTTCAGTACGTTTTGTTCCTATCAGCCATATTTTGGTTCCTTGGTGCGCCAATTACTCTAAAATCAATCGATAATATATAAGGGAGCTATATCTAAAATCTGGATCGAAAATATATATGGAAACTATGGCAAATATAACTGATTTATGCTCAATTCAGGTACGTTATGCCTAATTTCGTGCAAATCCATCAGATATATAAGCCTTAGTTGCACCATTTCCATAAAATTCAATAGATAATATATAAGGGAGCTATGTCGAAATCTGAACCGATTTTCACGAAACATAACACACATCATTATAGACTCAATTTAGTACGCTGTGCCAAATTTCGTTCAAATCGGAAGATATATAGCCCTTTGTTGCACCATTTCCTTAAATCGGACGAAACTATATATGGGAGCTATATCTAAATCTGAACCGATTTTCCCAATTTCACCACACATCATCCTTAGGCCAATTAAATGAGCTGTGTCAAATTTCATGCAAATCGTAAGATAAAAGCGACCTGTACTTTGTTCACAATTTAACATCGGACGAAAATATATATGGGACTATTCATAAATCGACTCAGAAAGTCCCAATTTCTATGGTTTATTCTAGGCCAAATAAATGAGCTGCGCCAAATTTACAAACATAAGCACAAATTACAAACATAAGCACAAAGACATAATACCATGTACCACAGTGTGGTGAAGGGTATAAAAACGATTAAGCGTGGATAGAAATTTGTAAACTATATTCGAAAGCGTCGAATATCTATTAGGATTGTTCCACATTCTTTGATAGATGCTGACATCGAATAGACATGGAACCGTATTAATTCTTGTGTCATGGGTGGTGTACACTTCAAGAAGTGTTCCGAACTGGTTACGAGACGAGATCAAAGATCATCAGAGCCCCGCGAGAGGTCCTTCGTCGCAGCCCTCTGAAGTGCATTAAGTAACAAAATGCTTTTAAATTAATTTGCAACGGCCCAGAGGTATTTTATTATTAATCCTCTATACACAGTAGGTCCCCGAGAGACTTTTTGAAAACCTTTTTAAAATGGACACTAAAGATGACTTTTGTAGTGATAACACATATCACATAAAATTTACTACTCTTTAAAAAAAATTGAAATCGTGCCATTACTCTTGATATCAAAAATAATAACATTGTCTTCCTCTTATTCATCTTCTGTCTTTTATGTCTTTTTGCATTAATATTATATCATTTAAATACATATTGTCTTTAAGTTGAACATATGTTTATTGACTCCAGTACAAACACGCATACATATGACATGTTTATGTGTTATATAGACATACACACAGCATGTCAGCAGGACAATAGAATCAAAATAATACGACACCATGAAGAAAATATAAAGTAAGAGAAAAAGATACTGCGATGAAGAAGAAAACAGATACAACAATTGAAATAAAAATAATATTACAATAACTGTTGAATAAACGGCAAAAGCAAAAAACATTCCAACATATACCCCGACATCAAGCCAAAAAAATGAACATTTGAAATAAACCAACCCAACCGAGGCGAAAGGAAATAAATAACACAACACTGCCATAACAAAAACGACAAAAAAAACGTAAAGAAGAACTGTAATGGATGTCCTTCATTCGAAGACATTAGTCTGGGCTCTTGCATTTTGACAATAAAATAAATGACCACACGTCTATATACATATAAGCATTTGCAAGACAGAGGAAGAGACATGACATCAGCCTTGTACACACATACACCCATTGCATTGAGAACATTGAGATATATTGAAACATGACTAGTCGTCGAACAAAGGAATGATATGTGATAGATTGGAAGGCGTCGAATAAGAAATGCAATGGACAGGAATAGTACATCAGAAGTTCTGCAAAGATTGGCAAAGAGATTTTAATTCGGCTGGGTCGAATGACAGCCCACCTATAATGTAGATCAATATTTATACCATATACGGAATATTATAAATGAAAAGAAGTATAAGGGTATAGTTAAGATCGAGCTTCTCAACCATGAGGTGGACATATAAAATATCTAACATGGATGGGATCATTTATCATTTATTAACCAATGTCCTGCTATGCCAAACTACAGTCACTTCGTAATGCTAAAATATTGCCACTCCGGTTGTTTAATGGTCCGCAAGGGACCATTAAACTATATATAAAGGGGCAGGATATTCATATTGTGGTTATATAAAAAGCAATATATTCTTTGCATTGAAAGATTTTCCACTCAGTTAGAATTCAAAATATTGAACTGTACCCTACTAGTGTCTGAAATCCTAGAAATAACGACAAATAAAAACTTCGTTAAGTCGGACCTTTTAGATCAATGATTCTCTGATAAAATTGTTCGTTACGTGTTCACCAAAAACTCCATGCAAATTTCATGAAATTCATCCACACACATAGACCCTTCACCACGTTGGGTACATACAAGAGAAGCTTATATGTACAATATCCAGTAGATAGAATAGACATATCATATTTGGAGGACCTTTGAAATGTAATCGGGCGAAATAAAATTTGTGGTCTATATAGTTAATATATATGGAAGCGAACAAACATAGGCTTCTCGGTGCACCATTTGCATGAAATCGGACGAAATATATATCGGAGCCATATCTAAATCTGAACCAATTTCAACAAAACTTAACGCACTTCATTCTAGACTCGATTCAATATGCTAAACATAATATCATGCAAATTGAACAGGATCTATGCATTATTAACATAAAATCGGACTAGGGTATATAAGGGAGCTATATTTCAATCTGAACCGATCTCAGCAATTTCCACAAAACTTCGCTTACATTAATATGGACCTAAAACAGTACGCTGAGCAAAATTTTTTGTCAATCGAAGAAATATTAGGAGTTTAGTACACCATTTAGAAACCAGTAAGGAAAGTACTAAAGTCGGACTGGGCCGACTATATGATACCCTTCACCACTTTGGGTATATTCAGCATATGTATGCTAAAGTCGAAATTATATGTGGAAGCTATACTATATCTATATCTGAACCGATTTCAAGGAAACTTATCAGAGATTAATTTATATTAACTTCAGTACGTTGTGCCAATCGGCCTAGCTATGGATTTTTGGTGCACCATTTACTTAAAATCGGACGGAAATATATATAGAGGTGTATGTAAATCTGAACCGATTTTCACGAAAATTTGCACACATCATTCTAGATTTAATTCAGTACGCTATCCCAAAATCGAAAGATATATGGGGACTTTGGTGTACCATTTACTAAAAATCGGGCGAAACTATATATGGGAGCTATATCTAAATCTGAACCGATTTTCATGAAACTCAGCACATATCATTCTAGACTTAATTCAGTACGCTATGCAAAAATTCGTGCAAATCGAATGATTTGCAGGGACTGAAGTCCGTAAATCGGACAAAAATATATATAAGAGCTATATCAAAATCTGAACCGATTTTTCCCAATTTCAATAGGGTTCGTCCTTGGGCCAAATAAATGAGCTGTACCAAATTTCAGCCAAATCTCATTATAAATGCGACCTGTACTTTGTTTACAATTTAACATTAACAGACGGACGGACGGACAGACGTACATGCATAAATCAACTCAGAAAGTGATTCTATGCATATTCTCAAAAGGAAACATGGGCCTATCTCGATTCCTTTTGCCTGTTACAAACATATGCACAAAGACATAATACCCTGTACCACAGTGTGGTGAAGGGTATAAAAATCGGACGGCACTATATATGGGAGCTATGTCTAAACCTGAACCGATTTCAATAAAACTTCACAGTCATCAAACTGGACCTTATTTAGTACTCTGTTCAAAATTCTGTCTCAATCTAACAAATATTGAGAGTTTGGTGCACCATTTACATAAAATCGGACGAAACTACATATGGGAGCTATATCTAAATCTGAAGCGATTTCCATCAAACTTCTCAGATATTAATCCGGACCAAATTCAATACGCACGTGCAAAATGTTGTCTCAATCGGTAAAATAACCCTTTGTGGCCCGAAATTGTTCGGTAATCATAGAACAATGCTCTGTTCACAGATTTAATGCAACTATCCTAAATAGGATATGAACAAAATTTGACATCGCTACATCCTTGCATTCGGGTGATACAGTACATTTTTTTCTGAAAAATAAAAGTCAAATATAAAGAAAACTAGAAAAATCCTTTTAAATTATTCCCTATATTCTTTTTTCAAGAATCAAAAACAATTTTGATGACAGAATTCGTAAAATTTGAATACGAAGCGATTTAAATAATTTGGACTGTATACACAATTTAGTACTGTACACATTTTTGCCCTCTTCTCTATATTGAAAAGCTCATAACTTTACCAAAAAGTTGATTTTTTTTAGATTTTTCTTTTGATATGTGTCGTCCATAATCAGGACTTGACATATGAAATCCATAGAATATATATTTACTAGCAGCATATTAAAAATGTTGTCTCAATCGGACAAGTATTGGGAGATAGGTGCACCATTTACATAAGATCGGATGAAACTATATGTGGGAGCTATATCCAAATCTGAACCGATGTTTCCAATTTCAATAGGGTTCGTCCTTAGGCCAAATAAGTGAGCTATGCTAAATTTCAACCAAATCAGATCATAAATGCGACCTGTACTTTGTTCACATGAATACATGGACAGACGGACGGACATGCATAAATCAACTTGTTCCTATACTCTACCGTGTGTAAAGTTTCGTTGAAATCAGTTCAGATTTAGATAAAATAGCTCCCATATATATTTCGTCCGATTTCAAGTAAATGGTGCACAAGTATTGCCAAGTTTTTTTTTTTGATATTATATTTTCGTCCGATTTTCAGTAAATGTTTTTTTTTTACAAAGAAAAGAAAATATGGCTGTGGAACAAAGCGTACTGAAGATACAATAAGACAAGATTCGTTGAAATCTTTTCATATTTGGATATATTTCCATACATATATTATATTTTCGACCCATTTCGTGTTAATTAGGCCCCAAATAATCAACGGTTGTCCAAATGATATTTGTTTTAAATCGGGTCAAATTTATTATTTTTTTACATTTTTGTCCTAAATAGGCGTCTATATAATATATATCTATATATATAAAAATCAATTTCTGTTTGTTTATTTGTTTGTTAGTTTGTTTGTTTGATCAGTGTTAGCTATAGACTCCTAAACTACTGAACGGATTTTCATGAAATTTTCACAGTCGATTTTTGAGTACATTTGTGGTAACATAGGGTACTTAATTTTTTGATAGGGGCAGGGGAACCAGTAGCCCCCATACAAATTGCCCCTTTTTTAGATCAGAATTTGCCATTATAGCAAAGAATTGGAATTGGCAATTATAGCAAAGTGTTAGTAAATATACAAACCACAGATGTTTACTAAGTTCACAAACCACCATTATGTAGGTGCTGCCAATTTCCAATTTGTTTTTAGGAAAATGATAAAGTTGGAAATATCAGAATCAAAAAAGTGGTACTGATGTCAGAATACGTGTGGACTGTATACACTACTTAGTACTGTACACATAACTGATGACAGTATTCGTACAATTCGAGTACGAACCGATTTAAATAATTTGTACTGTATACACTAATTAATACTGTACACATATTTGCCCTCTTTATGCCTTCACCTCACTGTGGTTCAGGGTATTACTGCTTTGTGCATATGTTTGTAACAGGCAAAAGAAATCGAGATAGACCCATGGCCCCTTTTGAGAATAAGCATAGAATAACATTCTGAGTCGATTTATGCATGTCCGTCCGTCTGTTGATGTTAATTTGTAAACTAAGTACAAGTCGCATTTATAATCCGATTTGGATGTTGTTTTGTACAGCTCATTTATTTGGCCAAGCACCCTATTGAAATTGGAGAAAATCGGTTCAGATTTAGACATAGCTCCCATATATATTCGTCCGATTTGAGGTAAATTGTGCGAAAGAGTCCCTATATATCATTAGATTTGCACGAAATTCGACATAGCGTACTGAATTAAGTGTAGAATGATGTGCGCTAAGTTTGGTGAAAATCGGTTGAGATTTAGATATAGCTCCCATATATATTCGTCCGATTTAATGTAAATGGTGCACCAGAGCCCCTGAAAATCATTCGATTTGCACGAATTTTGGCATAGCGCACTGAATTAAGTCTAGAATACAGTGCTCAAAGTTTCGTGAAAATCGGTTCAGATTTGGATATAGCTCTCATATATAGTTTCGACCGATTTTAGGTAAATGGTGCACCATAGTTACACGAAATTTGGCAAAGCGTACTGAAGTAAGCCTAAAATTATGTGTGCTAAGTTTCGAGTAATCGGTTCAGATTTAGATATAGCTTCATGTGTTTCCATAATATTTCGAGGTACTCATGTTGATTGTACACGAAATAATCAAAGGGTGTCTGATTGAGATTAAATTTTAAACAGTACAGCATACGAAATAGAGTGTGTCAAGTTTGCTTTAAATCGATTTGCAGAATGACATGAGGCGTGGATTTATTAAAGAATATTTTTACAGGGCCAACTGAGGCGTGGATTTATTAAAAAATATTTTTCAAGGGCCAACTCAGGCGTGGATTTATTAAAGAATATTTTTCAAGGGCCAACTGATGAGTGGATTTATTAAAGAATATTAGAGGGCAGACTGAGGCATATGCTAGATTTTGTTTAAAAAATGCTAGAAAGTGCTAAAAAATTTTAAAAAGTGCAAAATAAAAGTGCTAAAAAGTTTATCGAAGGAATTTCGCTTATAGCTAATAATAAAATCTGTATTTCTTAAAATTTGCTTGCAAAACCTAGAAATATTCACCTGATATCCTATTTATTTATAATCAGAATAAAAATCTTTGAAATTCTAATATTTCAATGATGGTATTGAAAATGGGATATATGTGTCCTTTTTAGGGTAGCCCCAACCGATTTAGAAAAAAAAAATCAATTTGTCTATGTGGAATTGAAAATTTTTTTGGTATAAAACCAAGTACGGAAAATTTTGAAAATATTCAGAAAAAATAAAAAATGCTAAAAGATGCTAGGTGGTAGATCAATTTTTTTTGGTGCTAAACGAGTTTAAAAAGTGCTAAATCTTGCATTAAAAGTGCTAAATTGGCAACACTGGCTATGTGTATATTTTTAGACCTGAAAATATGGTTGAGTAAAATGGATGCAATATGATTATCTGATGAGGATATATTTTGGAACAATGAGAAATATATTTTTAAATACACAAAATTCATATGTATGTATCTATGTATATTGAAAATAGAAAATTCAATGAAATAATTGACATTAATTATACCCTTCACCACACTGGGGTACAGGGTATTATGTCTTTGTGCATATATTTGTAACAGGCAAAAGAAATCGCACTAGACCTTTGGTCCTTTTGATAATATGCATAGAATCACT
>NW_026875422.1:0-17736 GCF_032173495.1 Musca vetustissima
CTTGACCCATTAAATGTGTCCTAGTTAATCCGATAGATATGTATGTACGTACAGAAATACGGAAAATTTGGAACGGATTGGATTACTAGTTCTTGAGTAATAATGCTCGTCATTAAAAAAAAACAGTTTTGAGAAGAACGCGTTTAAAGTTTTGAGAAGTACACTTGCAGTCGCTTGATGCTGACACAATAAATGTACTATATCTTCAAGAGTTGAGATTTTTACTTGAAATTTTAAAGGGACATTCTTGAATTAGTGTAGGTTCGAATTAAAAAATCAGTTTTTTTAGAATCGTGATTGAAGGAGCATTCAAATGCAAGACTCTCCAAAGGCATTGGAAAAATGATGGACGTATGAAATTTAATTTTTGAAAATTCAATTTTTTTTACTTCAAACCAGGTTAGAAAATATGGAAGATCTTAACCGATGTTTAGAATAAGGAGTTCAAATTTGGAACCGATCGGATTATTAGATTTTGAGTTATCGTGCCCGCCAAAAGAGACAGTTTTGAGAAAACGCGCTTAGATCGGCTATATCTTTAAGAGATGTACAATTTTTTTAAGGAACATTCTGAAATTAGTCTAGGTTCGAATTAAAAAAAAATAATAAAAATTAATTAAAAAGAAGAAATTGCATTTTTTGAAACCGAGCATGGTTTCAATTCCGTTCAATTATTGGCACACATCACTTAATTCGGTCAATGAACGAGAAGATTTCGATGAACGAATGGATCAAAAGGGACTAATTGAACGAAATAGCCAGAACTAGTACCGATCGTTCCTTTTGTGGAATAGTTTCATTGAAGTAGTTCATTCTGGAACGTCCTCATGAACGGAAACAAAGACATCAAAGTATAAAGATACGACAATTGATACGTAAATAATTTACAACAGTTGGCTTTTCCTCTGTTGTTAGGATATTATAACATGCCTCTGTTATGTCTGATTTCCCCTCGATATTTTTTCATAAACTATTTTGTCAAAATGCATTTTGTCGAGTCTTTACGGTTTGTATGTCTTTGACGGAAATCATGATAAAGTTTGCAATATTTAAAATAGAACCTTGGAAATTTGTTCGTACATTGTTACTTCTCCCAGATGCTTCGTATTGACATGGAGATATGCATGACCTGCACTGATCTAAAAATCAATACTCCCAAAAATGCATAAATATGGCATTTCTTCGTACCAAAAATTATCAATATTTTAAGGTACCACATATATGTATATGACATTTAAGGTGTTTAATGATGGGCATATCAAAGTTCCGCCTCATTTTCGGTATTTTGAAAAAAAATTTACACGAATTTGTTTACCGAACTGCTTGCCATATTGCATTCCATCCTCTTGAATGGTAGAAAGTATCGTTGTCTTCCATGTAAATCCATATTTAGGCATTATGAAGAACTAAGATCTTCTTGGCGAATAAATACATCGTTCCAGAAAGCTTTAAATATAGGTTAATATTTTTACAGGGCATTCCGGATTCTTGGAGAATAAATACATTGTTTCAGAAAGCTTAATAGGTTAATATTTTTTACATGATACAAAGACCCCATTTAATCAGTACGTTAATTTTCTAGCTCAGTTTTTCAACCTTAGTGTTAGTAATTTGGTTTTTCATTCCCCCAAATAAACAACTCACCAGCAGACAATTTACAATTCGATGGTCCCGAAACTTTTAAGAACGTTTGAATACACACCAAATGGCGTATGATGACAACGTTGATACGACTGAATTTAACGATGTTTTATTTTACTTCTTAAAAGCGAAAATGATCGGTACAGGTTTCTAAATACTCAGTCAATCCCCACATAACTTTTGCTGTTTTCAAGTTGCATTAATGTGGTATTTCAGATTACAGAGAATATTTTTTGCATAAATTATAGGGGAGAGGGGGACACCTTTGAACACTTTTTTCTTTCAAGCCTCATACATTTTTTTACTTTATAATTTTTGTTTTCTTATAAGTTTTAAATAATAGGTACATATGTAACCTTTAAAATGAATATACATATGATATACTTTAAGCTTTATATATATATATATATATATATATTTTATTACTGTTTTAATGGAGGAAGTCAAAGTGTTCAAAACTGACCCCCCCCAGGGGGGCACCTTTGAACAACGCTTGGTATTTTTGAAGGGCATGGTTTTTTACAATGTTTATGTCCAAATATATATTTATTGTATTCATATATCAGAAATGCATTTATTTATTAAAAAAATATATACAAAAATATTCGAAAATTAAAAAATTTTGATCAAAATTTATTAAAACCTTAAATGACATAAAAACAAAAATTTATATGGTGAAAAATACAGCTAATTTCGTAATCTTATTATCCCATTTGAAATTTTTGAGAAATCGAAGCCAAAAGTTAAAAACTCCGTTTTTTACTGGAGTTTAGTGGGCATGTTCAAAGGTGCCCCACCTGTGAAATTTTACGGAAATTTATAATAAATTTTTTGTAGGAAATATATATGAAAAAAATACATTAGTTATGTTTGAAATGATTGTTGGAATGCAAAAAAATTTGTTTCACGAAAGAAAACTATCACAGAATTCTTACTGCGTCCTTAAAACCAACGGATTAAAAGTTTACAATGACACTGCGAAAACATGGTCACCCATGCACAATTTGTCGACAACTGAAGAAGCTAGCCAAAGTGGTTTACGCAGATGGAGAACAAGATTGCCATATACAAAAATGTGGTCGCGGGTCGGAAAAATGTTAAACCAAGATTTTATGAGCGCTGTTCAAAGGTGCCCCCTCTCCCCTATATATATATATATATATATATATATATTACACCATATTTTATACGTTTTAAGGGACCTATACGCATTAATAAACCGAAGTAGTTGTAATTTGACATTTCGGATGATACAATTTCTCCAGAGGATAAAAAGGCTATCTAGGAAAATTTTCAAAATAGACTGTGGTTTGGCATAGCCCCCATGTACCGATTCCACTTAATTTTTAGTATTTAGATGTGGCTGTAATTTGGCGAAATGGTATAAAAAGTTCGGACGAACCTAGAATTTTTATTTGTTTCTAACAAGCATTGTACTTCCTTTAAACCACCTGCCATAAAAGATAACACATTGTCATAAAATTTGAAATGCGGGAAATTCTAACACTTATTAAATTACCCTCTTATCGTCTGCATAACGATAAAAGGAGTACACAAATTGTCTAACTAACACACCGCATCCCGCAACACTACCATGTCTATTTGTTTTGGTCTCACTTTAACAAAATGTTCTTGGAATTAAATGTTTGTTTCGTTTGTTTGTCTTGGCCATTCAAATGCAATTTGGTAATACCAAAAAAAAAAAAAAAAATCCGACACCACCACATCAACAAACAATGCACATTGTATTCAACTTCGAACAATTACACTGGCAGTGCTAACTAATAACTTGTTTAACCACTTCGAAATAAAAAATACAACAACTTCAGCATTTAATTAAAACATTTATTTGTGGTTGGTTGGTGTTGTTGGAACCAAAGCGTAAAAATTATTCCCGCATTATGGTGAGTAAACCTGAGAATTTTCATGAATGCAGTTAAATGTTTGGAAAAATGTTATCATTGTATTTTTTATGTTTAGTTGAGTTGTGTGTGTGTGAGTTTCTCACATGGAAATTAGTGCCTAACACAATATTGATAATTGTTTGAAAACTAAAAAACCGGTAAAATACTAGTAGCCATAATAACTCTCACTCTTTCAACAACGACGACAACAACAACAAAAAGAGGAATAAAGACTGCCGCTTTGGTTGCAACAAATCAACCAGTAACACCCAAACACCTTTTATAGGAAGTGCTGCTGCTGGTAGCCAGTCAATAAAGTAATTGGAAAGGAAATTGTAAAAAATGAAAGTATTTTAATTATTGTTATTTTTATTGTTGTTGTTGTCTGCTGTATGTCTGTTACAGAATGACTGCATTAATCGAAAGTACAGACATTTGTGTATAGGTCAGTGCGTATGTGGGTCGTTGTGTTAATTTATTATTTGTAACTGTGTATATTTGTTAAATGGCTATAGAGTTTCAAAATAATGCCCTAAGGCTAGAAGTTTTACCAGTAGCAAAAGAAGAAATCGAAATGGATGTATTAATTGCTAATTGTATACTGGTTTTGTTATGGCTGGCATGAACACATACACCTTTATATATTTCTCTTTTTGATATTCCATCATCATTCAAAGAAATTCAAGGTTTTTAGAAATAACATAATTTTTTAATATTTTTAAATTTGTTTTTCTCCATATTTCAAGTCCTAACAAAGAAGCCACATTTCCATTTTAATTTATATTCAAATATTAAAAATTTTCCATTTGGAAAATAATTTTCTTGGCATTCAACAACCTTTCTGTCTCAAAAAAACAAAAGATTTAAGACACAAACTTGAATAACCTTTGAACATTTTATTTGTTGTTGTTTTTCATTGCACGTTTGTCCAAAATTTCCAAGTGAAAGGTTGAAACCTCGAGAGACAAGTGTTTAATTTTCTACAAAAACAACAAATAATTTATTCCACCACAACAAGTTGAAATAACGCAGCTAATTAGTTTTTCATTCCCATGACCAAGATCAAGAATACTGTCTAAATTTGAATTTAAAATGTTTAAGAAAAAAATATAAGAAAGTGTTTGTTTTTTTTTTCTTGAGAAATAAACAGCAGAACATGCCTTGAATAATTATGCTTGAGAATTTTTGGTTTGTTTTGGCCCAAACTACTAGAACATGATAGCAATTTTGAAAAAAAATAACAAAACAATTGTCACATAAATTCATTTATAATTGTCCAAAAGCTTTCTCTTCTAATATCTTTCTACAGTTTTTTTAATGGGATTAAAGTTTTAAACTGGGCAGCAAGTGAATAAAGAAAAATAAATATCATTTCTTTGTCATGGGTGATGGGGTTATAAATACACTCCGAGACTAAATGTACTGTCATTATTTTGTACACAACTTTTTTGTGATTGTTTTAGAAGTCCATATTACCTTATGAAATGGCAATATAACTTGAATAGACCCATTAAGCACAACATAGCGTCGATGAGCTAAATAGGAAAAAATTGCATAGTGTTCTAATGAGGCCAAGTACGGCAGTTATAATTTATGCGAGCTTAGTGATAATGATCTTAAATAAATAGTTGCAATTCAGCAACTCTCCCACAAATGGTCAACATTTCCAAAATGCATAAGCCCAATATTAAGCGAATGTAATGTCCGATTAGAACCAAACTTGTCACAATCTATTATCTTTACAAAGTCTAGATCAAGTCCGAATATGGGACCCATTGGTCCCCTCCTTCTGATACCTCCCTCCAAGGGGCCAACATTTTCAATATTTACAAATTCAATATCAGGCGAATGGAATGTCCGTTTCAACCAAATTTTGCTAATAAGTTGAGCAAAATTGGTTTAAAATCCTTACTAAGCCTAGATAATGTGCAAATATTGGACCTTCTGGACCTCCCCTGCGAATAGTCAATATTTTCAATATTTATGAATCCAATATCACGAGAATGGAATGATTTTATTTATCCAAGCTTTGCACAGCCTATTATTATTACCAAGCCTAGGTCAAGTCAAGGTGGGATCCAGAGGACAGGGTTCCTCTCCAAAAAAAATTGTTGTGATAATGATCTTAAATAAAATTGTCAATATAAGAAAAAACTATGAATTTTATTCGAAAACGTTTTGATCAACATTAAATCCGAAACGTCGTTGATAAAAAAACATATAACTTAAAAAAATATGTGTGTAGCTCCGAAGACATCCGGCACCGACCCAAGGCTGAGGGTATATATCTGTAAATCTGTATATATCTGTCGGCAACATCAACTTACATTAAATTACTTGTTTTAAATTATTATTTTAAATTACATTTATTGTTAAAATTACAATTTTAATTTTCTGCTTATTTTTCTCTTTTCCTGAAAATCCCCTTCTATTCTATCAATATTTACCTAAGATCTTCTATATTTTACTTTTACGAACCCGAAATGTCTAATTTCAGACAATGGGGGCAGACAATGCCAATGCGCCTAGGGGTCTAAAATATGGAGGCTGTGACAAAAAGTACCTAATATGGCACTGGCCTTATATGAGGACTATCTCAATACATGTATATATATATAGACAAATTTGGTTGGAAATACACCTTTGACCTTTGAAAAAGTCTAAAAATTATAACCAAAAATATAGCCAATTTGTTTGGGATATCAATAATAGTCTCTTTGCTTGAAATTTCAATTCACAGCTAAATCGATTATCCTCCTCCATAAAGTTGGTATATCATCCGAAAATTTTAAACACGTTTTTATACGACTACGATATGACATGCCAATTAAATCCCGAAATATGAATCTATAGCCAAGTATGTTTAAAACGTTCCAATGAGATAAAAATGCTAAATTACAGACAATTTGGTAAAAAAACGTACTCAAACTCACCCAATTACAGATATTTGGAAGGTACTGTTATATTCGGGCTCAACTAAAAATCGGACTCATATTTATAAGTTATATACACACCATGCCCTAATTTAGAATTTCGGGGTTTTGGAGGCTGACATAAATCTGCGTATAAAATTATAATTATATGTCCATGTTTAGACATAAAAGTCCCGCCGAGTTTCCAATATTTTTAGGGGTTCAGACTCATGTTTCAAACGAGAAGGCAGTAATTGGGCATGTTCTTGGTAATGAAAATACTTCTCCACAGAGAATTGTTAATTCATACAGAAATTTCGCTCAACTTTTACTTTGATAAAGTAGACCAACTTTCAAACCTTAGTGTCGGCAATTCGGTGTTGGAGGGCTGAACTAGGGTTTTATGCGTAGAATTTCAAAGTTCCATCATGATTTTAATAGAAGGACAGAAATGCAGCCATACTTAATACTTTATGGGTTCTCCGGTGAATGTTTCGAGTAGTTGCGAACAGAATGACAAATAAAATATACACTACGTCTTATGGTGAAGAGTATAACAACCCAAAATTTTGCAAAAATTTCACTGGTTATTGGCCTGTACGAGATCGATAAAAAATAGCTGTTACTAAAAACAGAAATTTTATAATTTTTTATTTTCCTTCATATTCACAATGACATTTTTCTGTGTGTAAATATGTGATGTAAATGAAAATATTTATTACTACTATTCCCTTTCGCTTTCCTTATTACCACGACTGGGGTTTTTTGGAATTTATCAACAACTGGTCATCTTTATAATCGGTAGACAACCATTTTTTTCGTTTAATAACACAACCAAAACAAATCAGCATCAACGGCATCGTCATCATCATCCGCTTCCACATCATACCCCATCATATTTCTTTCCTCATAAATGTTTTGTGTCTCTGCTGGATGATATTGACTTTTTTGGTGCGTTTAGCAGATTTTTGTGTGCGAGTGTGTGTGTATGTTGATGGTATCAATGACGCCGGTACCTTTACACGACGAAAACAAAAACAAAGACAACAAAAAACAACTTTCTCCAAATGGAAACTTAAACTGTTTTGTTGTTTACGAATATAACAACAACAATAATAGTATTATCAATGATCGGCATTGACGAGATTCGATATCTCAAAAGAAGACAAAGGAAAAAAAATTGACCAAAAATTCACTTTTTTTGATTGTTTCTTCCATCATTATATTCTTATCATTAATTATGTTAATTATATGCAAAACCACATATACACACACGAATGAATACATACTAACATTCCATGTAAACGCCGATCTTTCTGTATCAAACCAACTTGAAGTTATGTTTGATGTTTTCTGTGAATGAGTGGAGAGCTCCACAAAAAAACTATTAGCTCATGTTCGGCATCTGAGCTGGGAATGAATGATACAATATTGTGACGCCATTTTTTGTTGTTCTTGGTTTGTTTTTTGTTATTAATAATTTTTGTTTTCATTTGCTATGAATCACGTGTTGGCAGGTGACTAACAATAAAATATTCTCTTCCACTGTTTAAATAAACTCTATAATGAATTCGGTGTGAATGTGAAAATGAAATTGTTTAGAACTAGCTAAACTAATTGTTGAAAGTTGAACGCTCAACATATTTTATATTCACTAAACCGAAACTATAATTATTCTTTTGTTCGAACAATGAATTTTAAACATAAATAACTCAATCCATGAAAATTTAAATTTCAACTAACATACTTTCCAGAAAAAAGAGCATTGCTCAGGAACGTTTTAAAAATTAAGTAAAACTACTTGGAATTATTGTTACTGGTTAACATGTTATATTCTATGAGCTGATAGAGATATTGTAATACAAATTTAATAAAATAAATTAGCAAGTTTTTGTGGGACTGTTCGACTATATGATTTGATGGGCTAGAATAGAAACAGCATTCATAATAAGAATAAATAACAGCCATAACAGGTTCCGACATTTGATTGTTTTTCCATTATAAAAAATTAAAATTAGGTAAAATTTTTAGTGATATTCTGATTGAAATAAACTTTAATAACATACCGGCGTTGACCTAGGGTGAATTCCGAAACAACAATATATCGGATAATCGTCACATTATTGCGAAGTAAAATTCGTCGTTAATTTCCCCTAGTATGAATTTTATATACACTTCGCCAGGAGAGATTTAAACATCGAGATTTATAAAAATAGACTCACATTGAAAATGATCTGCCCCATGACTCTTATTAATTGAAATACCAAATTTGAAATACCAAATTTGAAATACCAAATTTGAAGTAGGACTATCAAATATACCAAACGCCTAGACCCACCTTTGTCCATTATAATTTGTAAAAACGATACAGTCGACAGTTATAGACCAATCTTGCATGTAGGATGGGTTCTTGCCAATGAAGATCCCTATTGTGTTTGGTAAAGATCAGTTAATATTTAGGGGATGAAATGGTCCAAATATTTAATTTTTGTCCAGAGACCCCAATAATGGCCCGAACATTGAGGATCGAGCCAAAGAATAAGAATGCCTATTTTGATAAAGATCGGTCATCATTTCGCGGGTCAAAAAGACCCTGACTTTTGTGTGAAAAATGACAAAACTTGTATTCTATGGCTTTAAAATTTTCCAAGAGGTTCCAGTTATGGTCAAGGACAACGCCTATAATTTTCGGTGACGAACACATAAATTGGGATGAAAACTTAATTGTTTGTATTTTTTTCGAGTCGATCTATAGGCCACAAGCCGAACATCACAACACAACAAACGGTGAAGAAATCGAGACGAGTAATTAGAAGGATTGAAAATATGCCAGTGTAAGGAATAGGGCCTGTTGATCTCTAATCGGTCAAGAGGGTGCAAATATCACGAAATATTGCCCAGGCTCGAAATAAACATGCGCAGGAAGTTAGAGTTCCGTGGTAGTTGTGTCCAAAAAAAAAAAAAACAAAAGAACCAATGAGTGGAGCAGTATAGACGGGGCCGACCATACGATACCCTAGTATGGTCGGCCCCGTCTGGCTATACAGCTCCACTCATGGGTCCTTCTTTTTTTTGGAAGACCTATGGAAGATTTTCGGCTGAAATCACACGAGAGCCTCTAAATACTTCGAAAATAACAGTTTTTATACATTGCCACTGCTAGGAAGTTTGATCCTGAAAATCGTATATAATGATTATTGTTTTGATAGAGTTCCCACAATCAGAAGGTTGAAGGGTTTAATCGCATTTGCCACCAAAATGGTCTTAACTTGGCACTGCAGATTCTTAGTAAACACCGCTATCGCAGGTAAACATTTTCCAATATAAGTCGAAATTTTGACCGATTCCACCAATCTTAATTTTTGATGTTGATTGTCCATCCATCCTATTTGCCTGTAAAACGACATATACATTAGAACTTTTTACCGGGTGAACCTACATTATGAGGATTTATTTGGAATTGACTATTGAAACCCACTGGGTTAACGAAATCCGGTTAAATGTAAACGTACTATTAATAATCATTTTAGATTTCCAAGTAATTGAAAACCTCTTGGCATGTCCTGTCATAGCCCTCATATAAAGATACCGTCAATAACTACCTTGTACCCTTCAGGTATAATCCTCCCCTAATATACTTATGCCAGTTTTAAAAGTTTGTTTTTCATTTGTAATTCACCATGTTTAAAAATGCTTGTCTTAAAACAAGTTTAAATAAGTTTACAAAAAAAAAATCGAATCGAAATCGAATAATATAAAAAGATTATACCCTTCAGATATTAAACCTCGACCATGAGGATGGCATTCAAAATATATACAATTAATGGGGATCATAGGAAAAAATCATACGAGCGGGGACCGACATTGATAATTTTTGGTAGTGAGATTTAAAGGCAAATGAGAATACATATAACCAAATTATATAACCAAAAATTCCCAAAACACCGACTTGGGGGTACTGCGAGGGTACTGGTATATATAGGGCCTTCCCTAAAACTTGGATCAATATCAATAATTTTCAGTACAAGGGTGTGCTATACAATGAGACCTCAAAATAAAAAAATTGCAGCCAACATGAATGCAAAAAGGTGTCCAAAATCCCTAAAGTACCGAATATTGGTGGGTACCGTTATATGGGGGCTAACCAGAAACTAGTTTCATTGAGAACCCAAAATACCAAATTACAGCTAATTCGATCGAAAAATGTGCTTTAACTAAAAATTATCGAAATTAAAAATACCGAATATAACATGGAGCGACATGTGCCCATAGTAATACCAAACACCAGGAGTACTTGCAATTTCTGTGCAAAATTTCAGAGCTCTATCTCAAATATTGCGATCTCCTACCATATGGTGGAAAGTATAAAAAGGTGTTTTCTTAATCTACTCCTTAAACAAATTAAAAAAATCCGCGGTTTGAAAAAATTCAATCACAAAAAGAAAAAAATCGCAAAAACAATAAAAGACAACATCATTTTGACATTGGGTTTTCGGGATGTGTGTTTAATTTTTATTTTTAAGTAAGCGAGTATACTCTTAATTTTTTTTATTCTTAAAATATAAAAATTAAAGAGATTTTTTAAGTGGATTATGCTTACATTGCTTAATCTTGGGATATTCTCCCAGGGAGTTTTTAACACTACACAAAAAAAAAAAACAAAAAACATCCACATCCACAAGGTCAAATCTAAGTACTGAATGGAAATGAGAGTACACAGATGTTTTAGAGGTCCTTCAGGGCCGGAATTCGCCACCAATAGAAGTTCTTAGTTTTGTTTTCTTTGAATACTCTCCCAAGGAGGCATTTATAACTCCAAAAAAAAAAAAAAAAACTTCTTCCCCACTTTTAAATTGATTTCTCAATAAATATGTAAACATTCAAATCATGTTCATTGAATCCACATGTATTAATTAAATCCCAATAATCGTTAAATATTGCCTCCAAATGATGTTATATAACTAAATTATCTATATATTCTCATTCCCTATAAGTTACGTAGTATTTCGTAAACTTGTTTAAAGAGGTGGTCCGAAAACTCCTTTCATTTTCAAATCTAAATTCAAATGATGATTCAAGCTTCGGATTCAACTCACCTTAGCTCATTAATTAATAAGCGCATGTTTGTAGAAAACCTATTAATCACAATAAAGAAATTAAAAGCAACAACAACAATTTTTAAATTTATGGAACACAGAAACCACAAAAACCATCGACATTTGGGAGAAATAATATATTTCTGGGATAGGTAAGACATTTCGGTAGGGTTAAAAATATAATGTATAAATTATTAAAAATCAGTCTGAATTAGATTCTGTGGGATATAAATCTCATAAAGGATTTTGTTCCTTCAATTCCCCTATTAAATATGGCAAGTATTTGTTTGTTAAATATATTATTTAAAATATTATACAGTGGCACACATGTTTCTAGTTAATTTTTTCCAGAAAAATAAACAAAATAGGTAAAAGGTCCTCCTTACTTGAAGTCATTTGAACATGTTGAACTATAACATAAATAATAACTGGTTCGTAAAGTCGAACCGACAAAAGCAAAAAACTGGTCCACACTAAACGTGACATCATAAAGTACTTGTTGTTGTAGTTGTCGTTTAATGTTCCAGTTTTAAAAATATATTCAAACAAGAAACCTGACAACAATAATGTTGAATAGGTGTTGCTTTACTTCAGTTGTTTGTGGGTAAGGAGAAACGGTAAACCGATCTTTGTTTGACCTGTCTAAGAGACTAACTGAATTTACTTTTCTGTTTATTAATTATTAACGTAGCAACACTTGCGACTGGCTGTGAAGAGGAAATGTTGATGAAATAACTTGGTACTTAAATGCTTAAGTGCTGTAATAACAAATTGTTAGCCCAGTGTGATAAATGAAGAAAAGCAGAAAATGAGGAAGTGAATGATTATAAAGTTATTTGTGTGTCATTTTGTATGGTTGGTAAAGAGAGACGGGTGCCAGGGGCATTATGCATATTTATTAGAATTTTTTTTAAATATGTAAAAATTATTACAAAAAAGGGTAATTTCTCCAAAAGATGAAATAAATATTTTAAGTTCAGTGATGTTTTTAAGTTGTGGATGGTAGTAAAACATTGCCGCTGAAAGTTGGTTAAAGGTTGCAAGATTTGAAATCACATCGAAGCAAATTGCAACCTGTTTCAGAAAATCTAGTAAAGAGGCCACATCATGCGAGCTCTCAGATTTCGATTGAAACAAATCAACAAAACTGGAAGTTTAACGTACAGCCCTGACTTAACTTGCGGTGACAGCGACTTTCTTCGACTGAAGATGCTGTTGAATAACCCTGTTTTACCTCTATAGAGCTACTTTTACGGACCACTGCAGAGCTCTTTACCGTACAGGTGTACGGAACCCAAACCTCAGCATCAATCCGAACTTCTTCAGAGCTCCTAACTATCTTTACAGACTTTAATGTAGATCATCACTTCATATAGCAACCTATATTGAGCTTATCACGACAAACGCGAACCACTATAGAGTTCTCTGTCACCTACACTTACCTCCATACGGCTTGTCACTGCATGTTGCAAGCCATTGTACAGTGGTCTAGTACAATGGCTTGCAACATAAACAAACTTCTATAGAGCTCCTCATTGCCCACAGCAACTTCTATAGAGCTCCTACATTTGAGGACCTCTATAGACCTACATAGATCTCTTTACCACACCTATTTAGACAACTTCTGTAGAGTCCCTTAGAACATAATACCATGCGGGAGTCTCTTGGCAGGAGAAATGATAAAAAATACCAGGTCCTGACAATAGAAATGCAGGTCGTCCATCATCCACAAACAAATTGTAAATTTGTTTTCTCCTCTTATTCTTTTGAAAATTTGGCCTACATTTAACAGATGTATCTGTCACGTGCTTGGATTAAAAAAAAATAAGTGCCAATGCTGGCGTATATTTTTTAAAGACAAAACTCCAAGGATCAACAAAGGCGTAGATTTCCTAAAGAAGATTTTTTTAAAGACCAACAAATACGGAGATATTTCAAAGAATATTTTTTCAAGGACCAATAAAGGTGTAGATTTTTTAAAGAAGATTTTTTCGAGGAACAACAAAGGTGTAGATTTTAAAGATGATTTTTTTCCAAAGGCCAACAAAGGCGTAGATTTCTTAAAGAATTTTTTTTCAAGGGCCAACAAAGGCGTAGATTTCTTAAAGAATTTTTTTCAAGAGCCAACAAAGGCGTAGATTTCTTAAAGAATTTTTTTCAAGAGCCAACAAAAGCGTTTATCATTAACGAATATTTTTTCAAAGGCCAACAAAGGCGTTTATCTTTAAAGAATATTTTTTCAAAGACACACAGAGGCATAGATTTGTTAAAGAATATTTTTTGAACGACAAACAAAGACGTATTTTTTCAAATAATTTATTTTCAAGAACCAACAAAACCATATATTTTTTGAAAACAAAAATTTCACAGACCAACAAAGGCGTAGATTTATTTTTTAATCTTTTTTCTAGAAGCGATTTTTGAAAAAAAAAAATATTTTTCAAGGACCAAAAATAATGTAGATTTTTTTTTACAGACCAACAAAGGCGTAGATTTTTTTATAAATGTTTTTAAATGACCAAAAAATAGATTTTTTAAAAATTACTTTTTTTCAAGGAGTCGATTTTTGAAAAAAAAAAATATTTTTCAAGGACCAAAAATAATGCAGATTTTTCTTTCAAGTGCCAAAGAGACGTTGATTTTTTTAAAGATTATTTTTTTTCATGTACCAAAAATTATTATCGGTTTTTAATGAATATTTTTCAAAGACCAACATATATAGGCGTATATTTTTTAAAGATTTTTTAAGGACCCATAAAGAGGTTGATTATTTCTTCAATACCCAACAAGAGCGCTCATTTTTGAAAAAATAGTTTTTTTAAAGGCCAAAAAGGCGTTGATATTTAATAATTGTTTTTTAAGCATCAACGATGGCCTGAGATCTTAAGATAATATATTTAAAGATATATTTTCAAGGACTACATATCGACACTGTCTACAACGACAATATCCAAGTGCTCAAAAAAAAAAATTATTAACTGTTTATTATCGCCTATAGTGATTATTGTTAGGAGTGCCGTTATAAGCGATTTTGACTGTACTAAATATGAGACATATGCTGATGGTATATTTCTATCAGCAAAATCGACAGATACTTTCTAACTTGTTATTAATTAATTTAATTTTTATTATTTCCCTTCTTTGGTCACCTCTTGTCTACAGTTTATTTTATGACACATTTCAAAAGTTCCATATTTTCTCCAATGCGTCCAACGTTTATTCTTTTTGACCTTTTTCCATTTAACGTCAAATAAACACATACACATTTGATTGACAGTTGGGTTGACTCAGTCATAGCTGTAGCTTTGATAACTTCGCTGTTTTTTTTTTAATTTCGGTGTTGATCAATTTAATGACGAAATGAAAGTTTCGTTGCTAGCATTTTTTCAACTTCATTAGCTTTTACCACGACCAACCTGCTGTTGTGGTTGCCATGGTTGGCTGATCGATTGGTAAATAACGTGTGTAAGCCATGCAAGTCAAACAGGCGGTGGGACGTTCCCCTTTAAACCAAATCCAACACAAAAAATATATAAAGAAAAAACATAGTTGTTAAATATTTATCGGTTTATGTTGTTAACTTTTGCACTTGACTCCATTGAAAAATATCCAAAAAAGGGAATTGCGTTAAGAATAGTAATTAGAGGGGGGGATTGTCTGCATACAATTTTGTGTGTTAGATGGTTTGTGCTTAGACCAACTAATGTGTTGTTGTTTGTTGTTGTTGCTTTTTGTTAAATGCATTCCTATGCGCTTAACACGCATTTTCAAAAGGTCACATGGATTTTTTCATGAATATAATATTCAATATTTTTTTATTGTGTGCCGAATTTCGACATATCTCCCACATACAAGTGTCGCCAAATTTTACCTTTACTTTACGTTAGACCGAAACGCATCGGCCTGATCGAACATAGGCTAGTTAGAAAAAAAGGTGTAGTTTACACCACCTGATGTTTAATAGTAGAACATACACATACGCCTGTGCGTGACCTATTGTGCACTTAAGAGAAGGAAAAAAGTTAAAAGAAGTTATTTTTAGGATTACCTTCTCTAATCTTCTAGAAATTCTGTTTTATTTGCGAAGTGCTTCAGTTTTTCCAATTCCCCCTTAGGTCGGTTAGTTCATCTGTAATTTTCATTTCCTAAAAAATTGGTTCGGAAGTTTGAAAAGGCTGGACAGTGGCACAGGAAATTTTCCAACGTTTCACTGTATTCTCCATACGCTCTACACCTGTTGCTTCTCTCACATTCAATATTCTGCAAGTTGGCCTGGAGGCTGTTATGTCCTGCGAGAATTTCCTTTTTATGCATTTCCGACGCAATACATTATATATATATGTATATATATTCTTGACCAGCGTAAAAGTATATGTCAATTTAGGCATGATCAATATCGGCACGCTTTTTCGGGTGGCACCCCATGTATAAAACATAAAATGTACGTTCTTTGGGTTTTTTTTTAGGCAGCTTTGGGTTTAGTTTTCAAACTAAAATAACAAAGGTACTGCCAAAATACGCGGATCTTAGGAATTTTGGACAAGTTTTTCAATCAAATTGGGCGAAATTTGGTATGTTAGATTCTAATTGGGTACCAAATCTTCGCACCAAATTTATCAATATTGGTCCAATTGTTTGGGTAGGCCCCATATAACGATACTCCAGAATTGTCTGTATTTTAAGATTTAGATATAGCTCCCATATATAGCTTCGTCCGATTTTTTGTAAATGGTGCACCAAACTGCCAATCGGATTCTAAGTGTACTCACGTACTCGAAACAGTTTAAGGTACGACCATGTGTTGTGTTTCTTGCAGTGACTTGTGACAATTATACTCAACTTTTGAGATGGATTATCACCAGTGTCGATTAAGCAACATCTTATAAAACTCTGAACAAAATTGGATCGAAAACAGAGAAGACGAATCAGTGTGCACTATGGCGAGCCCTCAAATATTGGTTTAAACAGCACTTTTTCGACCGGTTTCCCGTGTCTGGTAGAAAATATTAATATCGGTTCTATTAATCTCTAAATATTAAGGTCGAATAATAATGTTGGTGAAACGCAGGACTGAACCATCTAATATAAGTGACCATTTTCAAAATTGGGGGCTACTATAGATTTCATTTGGGATACATTTTACAATCATAATAAGGTTCTGGAAATCGTTTTTATACTAAAATAATAGAAATATTTTCAGCCTCCAAAACATAATTTAAATAATAATATTATATTTAAATTTCCAATTAGATTAATAAACACATTTATTAATTAAACATTTTTTCTTCTTCTTTTTACAGGTAAGCTTATTTCAATGGCAACGAGTGAGTAACTCTTAGAATATATTTAGGGTATGTATACACCACAATATATATCATTGGCACAAGCACAGACCTTGATATTAAATTTGCAACTTAGATTATCGAAATGACATTTGCAAAAATCATTTGCAAAATTTTAAAAAAAATTAATACAAACCACAAACTGGTTGTTTCTGAATTAAAACAGGTCGATAAATTTTGAAATTATTTAATAAATGATGATGACATAAGAGTTTTGAACATGTCATTTGAATTAACATATGATATAAATCACAAAGATTTAAGACACAAACCTGAATATTTACAAAATATAAGAAACCCGGCGATTATATTCAACAATATTGAAATCAAGTTTTAAGAATTATGGGAAAATCTTAAGAAAATTGTTTAGAGATTATCAACAATCAAAACGTTTATAAGCTGTTAAGTGTTGTGCAAACAGCAGCCGGTCATTTAGTTTTTCTTGTAATCTTTTAAAACAAAACTGATTGAGAAAGGAAATACTAATCAATTAATATGCAATGCCGTCTATTGCAAAATATATATTTTTCAATTGCATTGCAATTGAATTTTTTACATCATACCAGAAAACAACTTTCATGCAGCCATTACACCTACTTAAAATGTAATTTTTTGCTTCTACTCCAACTTCTTCTACTTATTGTGGTAAACTATTTCTGCGATCACTGTATAATTTATTTTAACGACATAAATGTAATTCCTAGACAACAGAGGAACTCATTTTTTTTCATTTTCATTTCACGACAATATGTTAAAGTCAAAAACCTATAATTTCCTCTTAAATTGATATGTAATCATAGAAGAAAAACCACAGACTTTAGTTTGATTTAATTATATATGT
>NW_026875423.1:0-17945 GCF_032173495.1 Musca vetustissima
GTAAGGTTCGATAAGGATTTATATATGAACTATAACCCGTATTTAGGCCTAGCCCCTGTCTGGGAGTTACCAGAAGGAGTGGACCGATATTCCCCATCTTCAAACTTGAACTAAGTTTGGAAGAAATAATAAGATGGCCAAATTTGGATGAAATCAAAATTGTAGGAATGTCAATGTCTAGATCCACTTTTTGGTATTTTCCCTATATTTTCATTTCAATGAGTTTGGACAGCGTAGCTAAAACCACAGATGTAATAAAAAACGGTCGGGAACTTATGGCCAACATTATAGACAAGTGAACCTATGAACCTATAAATCACGATTTGCAATGATATCGTAAATACCGCAAATACTCAATTTTCCTGAAATTTCGACTATAAGGTATTGACATTTATTTGTAATGAACTGATCAACCATATGATTAACTATATTATACTGTCGCGACATCCGCCAAAACGTGGACCGATATAGTCCATTATCGAACAAGACCTGTCGCATTACGGTTTATCCCAAGAGCACTTTCCAACTGCAGTGACTTTTTTTTGAATTTCTGTTCTTGGTGGAAAAAAACGTTATTGTTTATAAAAATGGATCCAATTTGTTATTTCGTTTTCTCAGCGGATAAAAACTCCTCTGACAGACTGTCTATTTCGAAAAGTAAATGAATGCCAACGAATATTAATACCAATAAATACACTTATATCAAACCCAGTGAGTGGACCAGTATAATCAGAAAGGGTCTTCCATATAAGATTTTGTGGATCTTAATCTCAATATCTCCTTGAACTTCATCTCGAACTCATACCTGAGTAAGTCAACAGACACAACAAATGATTACACGAGAACAAATTTCTATGTCTACAAAGGTTTGGTGACCCAACCGTTGAACTTTGTGTGAAGCGCCGTATCCAGTTATCAACAATTTTCATGTTTTATTTATTTAAATATCATTTATTTGTGTTAGTAAATTTATGTTGATTTTTGTTGAAATTCTAACAATGATGAACGTTGCCCTTTGATATGACATATTTGATACAAACAAACGTTAATAATTGAAAGAAAATACGAAAATCATAACAATGAAAAGAGCACGACTGAAACCCCTTTTTATACCCTTCATCACTCTGTGGTACATTGTATTATGTCTTTGTGCATATGTTTGTAACAGGCAAAAGGAAGCGAGATAGACACATGGTTCCTTTTGAGAATATGCATAGAATCACTTTCTAAGTCGATTTAAGCATGTCCGTCCGTCCGTCTGTCTGTCCATGTATTTTTGTGAGCAAAGTACAGGTCGCATTTATGATCCGAGTTGGATGAAATTTGGCACAGCTCATTTGTTTGGCCCAAGGACGAACCATATTGAAATTGGGAAAAATCGGTTCAAATTTAGATATAGCTCCCATATATATTTTCGTCCGATTTAATGTAAATGGTGTACCAAAGTCCCTATATATCTTTCGATTTGGACGAAATTTTGCATATCTTACTGAATTGGGCCTAGAGTGATGTCCGCCAAATTTCGTGAAAATCGGTCAAGATTTAGGTATAGCTCCCATATATAGTTTCGTCCGATTTCATGTAAATGGTGCACCAAAATCCCTATATATCTTTAGAATGGCACGAAATTTGACATAACGTACTGAATTGAGCCTAAAATGAGAAAATCGGTATAGATTTAGATATAGCTCCCATATATAGTTTCGTCCGATTTTATGTAAATGGTGCACCAAAGTCCCTGTATATCTTCCGATTTTCACGAAATTTGGTATAACGTACTGAATTGAGCCTAGAATGATGTCTGGTATGTTTCGTGAAAATCGGTCCAGATTTAGATATAGCTCCCATATATAGTTTCGTCCGATTTCATGTAAATGGTGCACCAAAGTCCCATATATCTTTCGATTTGCACGAAATTTGGCATAACATACTGAATTGATGCTGGAATGATGTGTGCTGAGTTTCGTGAAAATCGATTCAGATTTCGATATATATGTTTTCGTCCGATTTAATCTAAATAATGTACCAAGCTCCTACGTTGCATAGCGTTTTAAATTTAATCCAGAATAATGTGTGCCAAGTTTAGTGAAAATCGGTTGAGATTTAGATGTAGCTCCCTTATATTATAGATTAATTTTAAGTAATTGACGCACCAAGGAACCAATATATGGCTGATAAGAACAAAACGTACTGAAATCGGTATAGCCTAACCTGTGAAAAGTTTCGTTGAAATCGGTTCATATTTGGATATAGTATCCATATATAAGTAAATTGTGCATAAAACTCCTCATATTTGTTAGATTGACATAAAATTTTGCACAACGTACAAAACTGAGTATAGAATAAGGTAGTTGGTTTTTCTAAAAGTACAGACCAAGCCCAACGGATGACCTTTAGATATTTGTTTGAAGTCGATTTACATACTTTTGTTCCATTGTAACAAACGAATGACATGCTGATGGATAGGTCGTTTCACATGTAGATAAATATCACATATTTTATTTCATACAATTTCATGATAATAGTCCTGTTTAATATACCCATAGTGGTGAAGGGTATCATATAGTAGGCCCCGTCCGACTTTACTACTTTCCTTACTGGTTTTTGCTGCTTCTGAAAACTTGTTACAGTTTACGGCGGGCAATTTGTGGGATGCCAATTAAAATTGGTTATTTTGGGCGAAATTTGAAAAGACGATATGAAGCAAAATAATCATATTGTGAAAATGGTTGCGAACAGTCTCCATGAAGTAATATAAGAAATATTAATGTCTTAAATGATGATGCAAACAGCGAATGCTATTTCTGTCCTCCGTAGTTTTCCAAACACTGAATTAATGTTTCCTTTAGTCATTGTGTTTCGGAGATACGAATTTAAACCTTTTGGCTTTTTTTTACATTTATAAGATTTTTGTTTAGATTTGTTTTTAAAATGCATTTTAGGCTTTTATTCAATTTTGTTTAATTTTAGGTTAGGTTTTTACATATTCACATTTTTTAGTTTTAGGGGCTCTTTTATATATGTGTTAAGCTTGGGTTGTACATAGGTTTTAGGTTTAGATTTTATACATATTTTTATACCCTCCACCATAGTATGGAGGGTATATTAATTTTGTCATTCCGTTTGTAACTCATCGAAATATTCATTTCCGACCCTATAAAGTATATATATTCTTGATCAGGGTAAAATTCTAGGACGATCTAGCCATGTCCGTCCGTCTGTTGTAGCGTGATTACAACAGACGGACGGACATGGCTAGATCGTCTAGAATCTTCTGAAGGAATTAAGATAGGGTGCTGAATTTTTGCATAGGTTTGTCTTTTGTCTGCAGGCAGGTCAAGTTCGAAGATGGGATATATCGATCCACGAGCTATGCCTAAAGCTCCCATATAACGGTACACCCCATTTTCGGTATTTTGCGATTCGTGAGCTGAAATTTGGTACATTGGGTTCCTATAGGGTACTAAATGTCCCCACAAAAAAATTATAAATATAGGTCCACTTTTTCTGTTAGCCCCTATATAACGGTACCTCCTAATTTTCAGCATTTTAATCCTTCCATTTAAATCTATTTAAATATCTTTCGATTTGCACGAAATTTGGCATAACGTACTGAATTTAGCTTAGAGTGATGTCTGCCAAGTTTCGTGAAAATCGGTCCAGATTTAGATACAGCTCCCATATATAGTTTCGTCCGAATTTATGTAAATGGTGCACCAAAGTCCCTATATATATTTCGATTTGCACGAAATTTGGCATAACATACTGAATTGAGCCTAGAGTGATGTCTACTAAATTTCGTAAAAATCTGTCCAGATTTAGATATAGCTCCCATATATAGTTTCGTCCGAGTTTATGTAAATGATGCACCAAAGTCCCTATATATCAATCGATTTGCACGAAATTTGACATAACGTAATTGAGCCTAGAGTGCTTTATGCCAAGTTTCGTAAAAATCGGTCCAGATGTAGATATAGCTTCCATATTATGATTCCGATTTTATGCTAAAGAATTACCAAAGTCCCTATAAATCTTTCGATTTGCACGAAATTTAATATAGCATACAGGATTGAGCCTGGAATGATGTGTGCTGAGTTTCGTGAAAATCGGTTCAGATTAAGATATATATATATTTCCGTCAGATTTAATGTAAATAATGTACCAAAGTTCTAATATTGCATAGATCGATTGATTTTAAGTAACTGACGAACCAAGGAACCAATATATGGTTGATAGGAACAAAACGTACTGAAATTAGTATAACCGAACCTGTGACAAATTTCGTTGAAATCGGTTCATATTTGGATATAGATTCCACATATATTTTCGTCCGATTTTAAGTAAACGGTGCAAATGGTGTTTCTCAAATTGACATGAAATTTTGCACAACGTACAAAATTGAGCATAGAATAACGTAGTTGGGTTTTTTAGAAGTACAGACATAGCCCAACGGCCCAACATTTGTCCCATTGTAACAAACAAATGGCATGCTTATAGATTGATCTATGCGGATTCGCATTTAGATAAATATCACATATTTTAGTTCATTCAATTTGATGCTAATTGTTCTGTTTAATATACCCATAGTGGTAAAGGGTATCATATAGTCGGCCCCGTCCGACTTTACTACTTTCCTTACTGGTTTGTACAGGAATACACACAAAATTAAAGAAGTATAATCGAGCGGGTCGACTATATAATCCCCTTCACAACTTGCACAATTAAACGTTGAGTTCAACAATATAGTGATAATATCAACACTATAAGGGCATATTTGGCTCTATATGGTATGTTATTATGCCAATTTGTTTCCATCTCAGGTCTTCACGCCCTGCTCCATAGAATGTAATTTTGATTTTGTTGGACAAAATTATTTGCAAAAAACTCTAGTAGTCGATTATCACAATCCTCCCTAGATACCAACAAAAAGATGATAATCGCTTGATGCCAAGTCCGAATATGGCGGATGCATTAAAACTTCGCAACCAAACTCCCGAAGATTCTGGCGAGTCACTGTAGATGTGTGTGGCCTAGCGTTATCCAGGTGGAACACGACAACTCTCCAGTAGAGCAATTATGGCCATTTCTGATCAATTGCTATCTTCAAACGGTTCAGTGGTTGACAGTAGATATCAGAATTTAGCATTTGGCCATATGGAAGGGGATTATCTACTATGAGATGATAGTAGATAATCCCCTTCTATGGTAGTGATATGTGTATTAAATATTAAATTACGGCCACGTTGGTTGGAAACCGTGTCCAAAATCTCTAAAATACCGAATATTAGGAGTACCGTTCTATGGGGGGCTACACTGAAACGTGGGTTAATATAAATAATTTTTGTTAAGGAAATGTGCTATACAATGAAAACCCTAAATACCAAATACCGAATATTGGGGAGTACAATTATATAAGGGCCACCTTGAAACTTTGGTCAATATTAACCAGTTAAAGGACGGGGCTGACCATATGATACCCTACACAACTACCACGAAAAGCAAACCTTCTGCGGTTCTATATTCTGATCCTAGGAAATATTTCATGATATTTGCACCCTTTTTACCGATTGTAGATCAACAACTCTACTTTCTAACCCTAGCATATTTTCCAATTTTTTACGCCATAAAATAAAAATTGGTCACTTTAAGTTTTGGTTGATTTGACTCTCGGAATATTGACCGATCATCATCTAAAGAGCCGCTCTAAGTATTTGGTCAGATCCCCTTCACCTTGTAAAATATGTGTACCTCTAGAGCGACTAGAAAATCTGACAAAATTAAAGTTTTCGGTTCATTGGAATGTCGCATATGGTAACAGGAGGAAACGATTTTTCCCAAGATTGAGAAATTGTTATACGCTTCACCACACTATGGTACAGGGTATTATGTCTTTGTATATATGTTTGTAACAGGCAAAAGGAAACGATATACACAGAATATGCATAGAATCACTTTTTAAGTCGATTTATCATGTCCGTCCATGTATTTTTGTTAACAAAGTAGTTGAAAATATTCCTCTTGGGCTAGTATATTTATATGTTTGATTCCTTAAGCTTCCTTTCCCCTCCATTTTTCTTAGCGACAGTTAAGTAGAGTGCAGTGGATTGGGGTTCTTGTTTGGAATATGTTATGTTAGTTGTTTGCATTAAATTTCATTTTGTAGAATTTTTGTACTGTTATTATTTTTTATTTATTTAGTTTATTCTTTGTTTGGATTTTTTATATAAGTTAACTAGCCGAACCCGTGGCGCTTCGCTGTCCCTACTAATGTGATTGACATAGGATAGTTTACGTAGAAAACTTTTTTCGTTAGATTGAAAGGTACTATTTGATGGTATTTGACCCTTCTGCCAAACTTACTGCAACATGGGGTTGAAAATTTTTAAATATGTATGATAGGCAATATGTAGGTACTAGCTGACCCGGCAAACGTTGTTTTGCCTTATCAATATTGCATCAATATATGGTTGGTAAAAAACATTTGCCACTAATTTTATGTCAATAAAAAGTATTAACTGGTATCCCAATGCAGGCCCAAGCACATAACAAATGTTTTTTAATAGAAGATCATGTTTTGTTATTGCTCCAACGTTTTTTCATTATCTTATATGTCCCTTCTTGAAGGATTCTTAATTACAATGGCATTTTGTTCATGTCCAACTGTTCTTTTGATTTTTATATTGAAATCAGTATATAACTCGAAAAATTTTAGATTTGGCATAGAAATTTAGTGGTTTCGCTCAGTTATATATATATATATATATTTCATTTTTAAATAAATTGTTAATTAGTTTTCAGATTGCCGTTATAGATTTGTATATGTTTGCTATATATTTTATAAATAGTTTTTGACAGTTATGGGAGAAGAGTTTGGCCAATGTTGACGACGTAGACCGTCTTTTAATTGTAAATGCCTATTTTATATCTTAACTCTAAATCGTGAAATGTTGTAACGGGATTTGCTATATTCTCAAATTTTTAACAACTTGATTTTAATTTAACATTTGAGTAAGTTGCTGTTTAATCCTTTATGGCCCAATGTTGCCCACAGGCAACAAAATGTTCTAGAGCTTTTATTTAATACGCGGCAAGTAAATGTATATTTTTGGATTACATATTTTATGAGCTGATTATAGACGACACATATCAAAAATCTAAAAAATGCATTTTTTTGTTGATATTGGACTTTTATTTATCGGAAATAAGGTACCGTATCTCCCGAATGCAACGATGTAGCGACGTCAAATTTTGCTTATATCCTATTTAGGATAGTTACATTAAATCTGTGCATAGGTACCCTTACAATTGCATGTCAATGTTCACTCGAAGGAACATACTCATGTCTTTCTACAACCTATGCTAAATTGAATTTCATTCGGGCAAATTTAGTGTCGTCTGCGTACCATGGGACACATTTATGGAAAACGGTGTATAGTAAAATTGATACATAATATTCTGTACGTCACAAAAATGCGACCTGTACTTTGTTTACAATATAACATGGGCAGACAGACAAATTTCGTGCAAATCTAAAGCTATATGGAGCTTTGGTGTACCATTTGCATAAAATCGGACGAAAATATATATGGTAGGTATATCGAATTTTTTTCCCCGAAACTTACCACTTATCATTCTAGGCACTCATCATTATTTTCCCAATTTCAATAGGGGTCGTCCTTGGGCCAAATAAATGAGCTGTGCCAAATTTCATCCAATTGGAATCAAAAATGCGACCTGTACTTTGTTTACAATTTAACATGGACAGACGGACATGCATAAATCGACTTCAAAAGTGATTCTGTGCATATTCTCAAAAGGAACCATGTGTCTATCTCGTTTCCTTTCGCCTGTTACAAACGTTTGCACAAAGACATAATACCCTATACCACAGTGTGGTGAAGGGTATAAAAATAATACAATTTTGATAAATATGAAAATAGGATTTCATATCCAACAGCTAAAGAAAATAAGACAAAACTTCAAATATCAGACGTGAATAATAATATGTTAATTTTAATGATCGCATTATTAGTATTAGAACATAAATGAACATATAAATTTCAATATACAATAGTTTTTTCTTGGCAATGACAATCCAATTAATTGTAGAAAATTAACATATTTTGAGAATTTTCCATAATTGACAATTACTTTCAGATATACGCTGCCAATTTTCGACCAAAATGTGTCCAAAAAGAACTATGAAGGGATGAAATCATAAAAGTTCGATATAAAACGTGTGGAAATGCTAATATCTTCCAAAATATATTTGCAACATTTTCGCGGATTTTTCTCAAAATTTTCTTTCATTAAAACCTTTCTACTTCAATTACAGACTACTAACAGAAACTTTAAGTCAAATCGGTCCAGCCGTTTCTTAAAAATAATTTTTGCAAGATTTTCGCGGATTTTTCTCAAAATTTTCTTTCATAAAAACCTTCCCACTGTAATTTCCGACAACTGATAGAAATTTTGAGTGAAATCGGTCCAGCAGTTCTCAATTGATGCGTTAGTATACATTTTTCTTGCTCCATTTTTATATGTATAGATTATAGTAGCCCCAAATTCGAACATTACTGTTCAACTTTAGACATTTCGTAGTGTAATATCAGTAATAATGTCGTAGCAGCAGGTTAATGTATTAGTATATTTGATTCGATTAAATAGATTAAAAAATCATTTTTAAATAATCTTTGACTAACAGTGGTAATATTGATAACAAATTTGGATTGACGTATTTTAATAGGTTGTAATAGTACCACACACAAATATATTTTCTTCAATATTCACATGTTGTTCATTAATCGTTCAAAACCTAATACAATCCTTCACTTCCATTTCCATCAACCATTATATCTGTATTCTCAGCTGTTTCCCATATGGTTGGCATGCCCTTCTCTCTCTGAATAATAAGCATAGATCCCAGCTGTATAATCCTAGTGAAGTTTGAATTTTGTATCTTTAATTTTTTCATTGCCTAAAAAGGTTTTTAAAAGAATGCATTACCGAACCTAAATGCATTATTAGTCTTAGCTATAGACATCTTAGTATTTTTAAGAAACCTCTAAATAATAGTTTTAGCCATTTCCGTTTGGTCAACTGAACTTAATTTCTGGTAACAGTATATTTCATGTCATCTAGAATGATAACCCACCACAGATTTTAGTTTTTTATAACTTTGAATCCACAATCCGCATTTCGGTTTTAGATTTATCTCATATATTGCTGATGCATACTTATATTGAATTCATAGTCATTTTCTCCAATAATGGTAGAATTATTAAAATTCAAAAATTTTCAAAATTTAAATGTTTTGTTTTTTTATTCAAGATATTCAGATATATGCATAGAAAAGCAATATTAGTTCAGAGGTATGGCAACTGTTGATGCTATCGACATTCCGGAATTTTGGATGTTTATCTTGCCTATCTTACTTCAATGCGATGGCATGACTGACTGCCAAATTTTCTGTGCAGTCTATTCAGCAATTTTTTGTCTATTTAATATGTATAGATAGACGTAATGCAATGGGGAGTCAATGGCGGTATTGAACCACGCCAATTTTTGTGGGGATAATTCCTATTTGTAAGGAAGATATTCAGAGAAATTTTGAAGTGGAAATCTGTAACCCTTCTTAAGATATAAGAATAGAATAGGTATATTATTAAATATGTGTGATTACTTTTGATGCTATAAGTCCGCATCCACGCTGAATTTTAGAAATTTATCTAGCCTATGTTACTTCTATCGGATAGCATGAGGTACTGTAAAAATCTGAGTAAAATCTGTTTAGCGGGTTTAAACTTTTCAAACAAAACTTTTTTTTATTTTCTATATGTAAATTATTAAAGTACAACGGGGAGTGCATTTATCTCCGATCGTGCCGCGCTCATTTTTGAATGGATGATGTGTATATACGCCTAATTCAGACAGATTTTGAAGACGGTATCTGTAACCATTCTTAAGATATACTCATATTACATGTTCAGAAATTTTGAGGTATGTTCACTATTTATGATATAACTGTTCATCTACGCGGAATTTCTAAAGTTTATCTAGCCTATGTTACTTTCAGGGCATGTCATGACATACTGTGTAAATCTCATTAATATCTGTTCAGCGGTTTTTGCCTATATCGGTAACATACAAACAAACAAATTGTTTTTCTATTTTATATATATAGATATAAGTTATTGGCCATGCTGGCTTTTTTATATTACATTGTATGAAATAAATGAAATGAAATTTGGCACAGGTCACTTAATTGGCCCAAGGACGAACCCTACTGAAATTGGGAATTTTTCGATTTGCACGAAATTTGGCATAGCGTAATGAATAAGGTCTAGAATACTGTGTGCATAGTTTCGTGAAAATCGGTTCAGATTTAGATATAGCTCCCATATATATCTTCGTCCGATTTTAGGTAAATAGTCCACTAAAGTCCCTGCAAATCTTTTGATTTGCACGAATTTTAACATAGCGTACTGAATTAGGTCTAGAATGATGTGTGTTAGGTTTCGTAAAAATCGGTTCAAATTTAAAAATAGCTCCCATATATATTTTCGTCCGATTTTAGGTAAATAGTGCACCCAAGTCCCTATATATCCTTCGATTGGCACGAAAGTTGGCACAGGGTACTGAATTAAGTCTAGAACGATGTGTGCTAAATTTCGTGAAAATCGGTTCAGATTTAGATATAGTTTCAATATATATTTTCGTCCGATTTTTGGCAAAAAGTGCACCAAAGTCCCTATATATCCTTCGATTTGCATTAAATTTGGATTTATAAGTAAATGGAGAACTCAAAATATTTACGAATGCACAAAACAAACTGAAATAAGTGTAACCTAACATGTGACAAGTTTCGATGAAATCAGTTTAGATTTCAATATTTTGCTTTAAATTTATTTACATAATTTTGTTCCATTGTATGAAGCAACTCTATATCTGACCAAAATTTAGTATAGGTTGCAGAATTACATGTTTAATTTCATTCGATATGCTGTATATACCCAAAGTGGTGAAGGGTATCATATAGTCGGCACCGTCCGACTTTACTGCTTTCCTCACTGGTTTTATATTAAAATTGTTATCTAATTTGTTCCGCGTTTTGGGTTTGGTTCTAAGACTCTGTTGCATTAATTTCACCTGCGGAAGATATCAAGATAAAAAACTAGGACGTAAAGTTCGATAATGAACTATAACCCCCATAAACGCGCGAACAACAAACGTCAGTGATTTGACTTTGACAACAATACTTTGCGCCGAATGCGCAAAGTTGCAATTTTAGGTAGTATGACAAATAAATACAAATCGGAATATTATTCTTAATTGAACATTGCCGCCGCCGTTGCAACATCCAGCTATGTTGCAAAGTTAAAAATAAATATAATATTGAAATAAAAAGCGTTGCCATCAGTAGTGGACATTTTAATAACTTTTTTCATTTTTTCAAATATATTTATGTTGTGCAAATTAGCTCTCGTAGATCAGCGAGGACAATAGAAGATTGACCTCGAAGGCAGCATAAAATCAGTAGTTTTCGGTTGGCTGCCGATTGGAATCAATTTTCGATATATCTATAATATAATATAATTACAAGGATCTGATGTGATCCGCTCTACGAGCATCACCGACAACGTTATAAAGTGCAAGAATTCATGCTGATCCACTCAATGAGCATCACCGTTAATCTTTTAAGGTACTAGGATTCAGCTGATCCACTCAATGAGCATCACCGTTAATCTTTTAAGGTGCAAGGATTCAGCCGATTCACTCTATGAGCATCACCGTTAACGCTGACAAAGCTATAGATTGTATCGAAAATCGGAGGCAGTAGATATGCAGCAACTTAATTTAGTTGTAGGCGTCGGCCAGAGAAACCATGAGCATCATAATTTAGACTTAGGCACGTCATCCTCAGCAAGGAATCATAAAAATCTTACTTATATTTCCTTATCTAAGAGAAAGGGAGAAGATTTTAATGTTTAGAGGGAACAACTTAAACACAGGTCGTATTTCGAGATGTGTAAAACGGCCTAATAACCACGAAGTGGCAGGAAGTTTTTCGTGTCGATGTGCCACAAATCATCCGTTTCAATATCGCGTTTTATACCGGAAGTATAATGATTATTTTAACTAAAAACGATAAGTTTGGCGACGTAATCGATAAATTCTTTGCATTCTTAGACTGATTGCATAAGAAATGTCATAGACAGTTAATCAGACAACGAAAATTGTCCTTGAGCAATGTTTAGGAAGGCGACAAATTTGTCTTTCAATTGAAGTCCTTAGAAAATTTTTAGTAATTGTTTAATCAGACCTATTCTATTCTAGTTGGAAGAAATTCCTGTGCGTTACACGACAGAGTGTTTGGAGGTCTTGAGATAGATACCGTATTCGAAAATGGAGTAGTATGATTTGTACTTGAGTAGGAGTGGACGACGTAGATCGTGACTGTAAACCAAAACTAGAGCGTATGTTTAATTCTCCATGTAATAACGTGTGATGTCGTCTGTTACATACACTGCAATTGTGAGTACTTTTAAAATTTTTTGCATGATTACCTCGGGAGAGGCAATTGACACAAAAATGGTGTCGTTTCACAATTGAAAAATGATCGGAGAGAGTTCGACTACGGAATTCTGAACAATCACGTAGGTGGTGATTTTTTCTGGGACAGATAAAACAATGTGTTGGCGAGGAAAAACGAGGACTATTAAATTTAGCAGCATTCGGAGAATGTGCAATACTACTAGTATTATCTAAAATTTCCGTGGTATCTATGCCTTCCATATCACGAAGGCATGTAAGAGTTTGAATTCTTTCCGTAAGAAAGGAATCCAAATCTTTCCACGTTGACAAAGCGGATTTATCTTTAGGGTCCCAGCTTTCAGTTGAAATGTCGTAGATTGACATAGCAGAAATGCATCCATTGATTCCGCGTTGTAATTTTTTTCAAATCGGAACTAGTTTCGGCTTCTATGACCGGAAGGTCAAAAAGAGTCTTGATTTGATTATTAACGAGAATACGGACGTTGTCATAAGTTTCTCTCAAGGTTTTCCATGCTAAATTAAAACTTTTATGTGTGAGTGGAAATTTGGAAACAATATCTCGCGCCTCACCGCTATTTTTCATTACTAAATGACACAATTTTTCTATGTAGCTAAGCCGTGCATTATTTATGTACACTGCGGAAAATAAATCTCTAAATGTCGGCCAAGACTGAAAATCACCATTAAATATATCTATGTCACATTCACATATTCGAAGTTTTAAGGTAACTCACACAATGTTCATACGTGTCCTTCACTTTACTCCATAATTCTCTTGATTCAGATCCTTGTATTTCAATGGAATACACATCTAAATCGTCATCCCGTAAGGTAGAGAAATTTGCATCAAATTTAATTAGAGCATCAGTGGCTCTGATAAAGAAATCTAAAGGACTAAGCGGCATTTTATGGAAGTATATTAAAACTAGTCAAAAGAAAAGGTAAATGGACTGTATATTTTTATCTAAGCACGGAATGCAAGTTTGTTTTATAATTTTATCGATTAAAAACGTAGATTATTTTATAAAAATGGCGGAAACAAATCAATTTTTTAAAAAAACCAAACAATTAAGTGGTCGAGAGATGAAATAGAAAAGTTGATTGTTTTTGTGCAAGAAAATCCCTGTTTATGCAACATCAAATCGGCCGAGTAATTGGACCGAAATTTAAAGGCACAAACATTCAACAATATTTTAGTTGAAATGCAGTCTTTTATAAAAAATATAACATTGGATGACATCAAACGAAAATAGAAAAATTTAAGGACCCAATATACACAGGAACTGCGTACTCAAAAGCAATAAAAAAAGTGGATCTGGTATATGCGATATTTACGTTCCAAAATTATGGTGTTTCCACCAATTGTCATTCCTCGATATTCATGTACAATCTCGAGAAAGTGTGGATAACACGAAGGTAGTAAAAATGTAAATAATGAAAATTTGTGTTAATACTCAAAATCTTTTCTTTAGAAAAAAAATTAGAAAAATTTAAGGACCCAATATACACAGGAACTGCGTACTCAAAAGCAATAAAAAAGTGGATCTGGTATATGCGATATTTACGTTCCAAAATTATGGTGTTTCCACCAATTGTCATTCCTCGATATTCATGTACAATCTCGAGAAAGTGTGGATAACACGAAGGTAGTAAAAATGTAAATAATGAAAATTTGTGTTAATACTCAAAATCTTTTCTTTAGGTCGTGGAAGAAAATTCAGAAGATGAACCAAATTCAATTGTACCGGTGAGTTAACTTTGGTTTAACTGATATTAACTTTATTTGTGGTATATAGTTTCTAAATTAAGAACTGTAACACTTCTTTTCAAAAATATATTGTTCGAATAGGGCATATTTTTAAACGACACCATTTACCTCAGTAGTTCTTATTTGTTTATATCTTCCACATTGCAGGACACTGAAATATTAAGCTATGTCGATGAGACAACAATGTCTACTTTTTGTGAGGAGAATAGTATCAACGAAGTTCCTCCAAGAAAAAGGCTAAGGTCATTAAATGAATTATTATAAAGAACTCTAATGCAATGTGTGTTTCATTATTTCATTTACATGTTTAATTTACATAATACAGAATTCTCGTCAAATTCATGAACTTCGAAGTGATCTGGATTGTTTTAAGAACCTAATTACTCAAAAAAAGGAAAAAAATTGACTGGTTGGGTTGGTGGCTTCCCAAATGGAAGATATTGATCCTGATGATCAGGCTGACGCGGCTAGGAAAGTACAATGTCTTATGCGGGATCTTTTAAGTCAGGCTGCTAGTAGGCAAAAAAAGCAAACGAGTCCTTCTGGAATGATATTTTGAATTGTCAATGGAGGGAGTTTTTAACGAATAATAATGAATAATTCTAACATTAGGTCATTTAATATGTAAGGACTTATACGATATGGCGTCGTCTGAAGCACACAGAATACAATTAAATCGCCATTACTAGCAAAACAAATTATCTGTACTATTTATAACCTACACATCTATGTTGTCAGGATGTTATAGCTTTTGCAGCCCCAAGAGTTTGTAACGCCGCGAAATATTGGTTCTAGACCAACCTTTAAGAATACCGATCGTCATATCTCGACTAGCTGAGTCGATCTAGACATGTGTGTCTGGCCATTATAATTTGTAAACACGATACAGGCCACAGTTATGGACCAACGAACGATTTGCATGTAGGATGGGTTCTGGCCAATGAAGACCCCTATTGTTTTTTTGTATTGTAAAGATGGGTTAATATTTAGGGGATGAAAAGGACCAAATACATAATTTTTGTCGGTTTTTCTGGTCGCTCCAGAGGCCACAATTATGGCCCAAACATCGCGATGAGAAGGGGATTGGGCCAAAGAATATCCATGACTGTTTTGAAAAAGATCGATTAATATTTAGCGGGTCAAATGGACCCTGACTTTTGTGTGAAAAATTACAAAATTTGTATTCTATAGGGAATATGTTTACTCCTGAAGGCCATAGACCCGAGAAGTTGATAGTATATCCAAGAGGAGTGGTTGGCCTTTAAATTGATACCAATTATATTGTCGTATGTACTCGGCGTAACTAACAAAAAATTTAAAATTGACTTTTTGAATTAATATTGTGAATGTCAATAAACCACATGTGTTGACAAAGTTTTACACGTCTGCGGTCAAAAAAGGAGCTTCTATTAACAAAAAACAAAAAGACGTAACTACAAGTGGGTTTATTTGATAAATGCAAAAAGGCGTAAGGTGGAATCCACTCCACCTTCATTGACTACAGGAGTAAAATACTGATAGGTGTTGATATATGTCTCGTCACGTTCTAGCAAAAAGTTGTGTAAAGCACAACAAACAAATGTTATAGTTTGCACAGTCTCAACTCGTAAGTTCATTGGGGATAAAAAAACTCGGAATTTATTCGCAAGAATTCCAAAAGCATGCTCTACAACATGTCTTGCTCGAGAGAGTCTTGCATTGAATGTTTGTTTTTGCCTGCAGTTCGTGTGGTATGGATATGGTTTCAATAAATGTGTTTGCATCGGAAATGCATCGTCTCCCACTACCACATATGGAAGGCACCGGTCTTTACCCACCACTGAGTTCATAGGTATTTCTTTTCCTTCCATCAACACTTTTCTCAATTTACTTTGTAGGAACACCCCAGCATCATTACAACGGCCATTGCAACCTATATCGACGAAAATAAATTTGCAATTTGCATCAACTAGGGCCATCAAAATAATGCTGTTTGTCCCTTTATAGTTGTGGTAGAATGCACCATCTTTTCGTAGTGGTCTAAAGGTGATATGCTTTTCGTCTATTGCACCTAGGCAGTTTGGGAACTGCCATTTTATGGCAAATTCTTTTGCAATGGATTCCCATTCAAAAGGGCAATTGGGAAACTGTGTGGAATAAAAAAACTATAAAAATATATTTTTCAAAAATTTACATCAATATAAATACCTTCAAATAAAAATCTCTCAGTTTATACAGCGCTTCGCATACCTCCGGTATTATAAGACAAATTGATGATTACGATAAGCGAGTTTGATAGTCAAGACTTTGAAAAGTCTCTCCTGTACAAGCAATTATTATTAAAAACAATGACTAGATATGTGATAACTCACCACTAGCTTATTTTGTTTTTCCACAAAATTAAAAAACAACTTTCACAAAATGTCAAAACAGAAAAACAAAACAAATATTTTTTTGAAATGGAATTGCCTTGTATAGACGCATAAAGCAAGTTTAAAAGAGAGCGACAAAAATTGCCGCAAGTAAACTCGCCTAATATAAATCAGGACTAATTTTATATTTTTATAATTTTAATTAAAAATTTAAAATAAATATTTTCAATTATAAATTTTATTTATTATGACTACTCTACTGACTACTCATGTAACGAACAACCAAGAATTGACTTGACTAATCAGTGTGGTTTTGTTGTGTTGGTGTATGTTTTTCTATTACAGCGGCACGTGTATTTATTGTTGTTGCTTTTTCTGTTCTCTTTTGTGCGATCTGTTAACAAATTGTGCACTGTTAACAAATTGTTTTTGCAAAAATCACTTATCACCACACTGATTTACACCACACTAATTCTCGAAAAGAAATGATGAGAGTCGCATGCAATGAATGCGACTCTCATGAAGTAAATTCTATCGCGTAACTATTACTGTTGAAAATCTTAGGTTACGTTATTCAAATATGTGCGTACGGTACGTACCTTTATGTGAATATGTGATAATTGATCACAGTGTTTTGTGTTTTGATGACCTAAATAATACCATGTAGAAGGTTAGATAGAGTTTGTTGTTACAATGTTAAGTTCCTCGTAAAGGAATATGAAAAGAAATACCCAAATAAAAGTAAAACACAATTATATTAGTATTTGTCCAATAGAATATTGGCGTTTTATTGTCGTAAACAATATTACATTTTTATTACAATTTGTGTTTGTATGATCGGTGCTAGCCCATCAAGCGTAGTTTGACAATTTTTCTAGACTGCCTAAAGCAAAGGCGGGCGCGTAAAAAACAAACGTCAGTGATTTGACTTTGACAACAATACTTTGCGCCGACTGCGCAAAGTTGCAATTATAGGTAGTATGACAAATAAATACGAATCGGAATATTATTCTTAAGGGGACCCCCATTCCAATTTTTTTTTTTATTGAATTCGAATCTACACTAATTCAAGAATGTCCCTACAAAAATTCAAGTGAAAATCTCAAGAACTCTTGATGATATAGCCGATCTATTGTGACGGCTAAAGGGCTTCTCAAACTTTAAACGCGTTTTTCTCTTATGCGAATGGCGGGCACGATAACTCAAAAACTAATAACCCAATCTATTCCAATTTTTTACACGTTTCTCTGTGAAAGTACTGCTATCGTATG